>NW_010271573.1:0-27018 GCF_000690775.1 Eurypyga helias
GGAATGACTCCAATCCCCGAGTTGCACCAGGGCGGATGGGGAGAGTTGGTGGAATAGGTGAAATCACACCGGCTGAAGAAAACCCGCAGTTGTCCCTAGGAACTCTTCTGTGATGCCAAGCACCGTCCAAAGCTTTCCATAAAACATTAATTCCTACTAACTTAGACCCTCATTAAACTGGGTCTGGTATTACAAGATTCTATTACTGCCCGGAAGAGTTTAGGTCTAAACCAGAGGTATGCGAGGACTGTGATTAGATTGCTGTTTCAACACGCGTTTTTCTTCCTTCCATTAGCTGCAATGAAAATAACCAAGTGAAGGCGTAGAAAAAGCAATCAGGTTTTAATAGTTCTCTAGTAATCCTTACCGACTCAGTTTATTTCTTAAGACATTCCATATAGTTTTAGCCAATCTAACAAATTGTAACATGCTGCTGGACCTTTAACAGCACGGAACACCACCTCACTAGTAGAACAATGTAGATACAGTGCTGAATAAGGAATATCGGATGAGTCCTGCTACACTCAGAGGACTGCCTCTGGCTGTATGAAGCATTTTCTCCAAGAGCATGCTAGGCTGACAATGGGACTGAAACATCTTGTATGTCTTAAGGAAGCAGTAGGGTGCAATTCTGTTATGCATAATTCATGGTTCTTTATCCCTTTCATGTTCCCCAAAACTGACAGTGAACCTAATCCTGCTCCCATGTGGTAGATAATGGAAAGACTCCAACAGTGCTTCATTTTTGAGCAGATGTGCCTGTATTTTAGGTGCCCATTTCAGGGGGGAAATTGGGCAGATAGAGGTAAGTTGGCCAATCCAGTCATCCCAATAGAAGCAGAAAGTCAAATAGAGGACATGGAGCAAGTGAAGATAGGGGGAGCTCTGAAGATGTCTTCTGTTCACCTGGGCAATGTGTCTGCCTCTTTCCAATCGCATTATAAGGAACTGGCAGAAAGCATCGATAGGATCCCACCTACCTACCTCTCTTCTGAGTGAAGGTACCTTTTAAGATAAAACAAGGTGGTCAATACCCTGAGTTTTACCACAACCCCTTGGTGACCTCATTCTTCCTTAGACTCTGGGAGCTAGTAATTGCTTCCCCTTGGGGGTGTGCAGTGGCTGTTTAAGATGGCAGAGGAGGAGGAGAAGGAAGGACAGGTTACCTTCCACCCGGAAGGCAGACAAAAAGTGTTTTGACAGTATCTGAGCAGTTACATAATTCAGTCAAGAATAGGCACTGTTTCCAAGGCTGTTCCTCTTTCTGTACCCAGCTTTACCTGTATACATTTTCTCATATAAAATTCATACATCTTCCTAAGAGCTGGGTCTGGAGCTAGAGTCATGTGTTGGCTCTCTATCCCCATGCCTCCCTGGTGCAGAGGTCCAGCTTTGACACTAGAGTGCAACAGGCTTTCTCCTAAAACACTCCACAGCTGTTTGACTCATATGCTCCCTGGATTGATACAGACTAAGCTTAAACTTCCTCAGGCTGATTGGGGCACAGAACTGAGGTTTTCTCAGCACGTGTTTTTTTTTTTCCTTTTAAAAAGACTACATACTGCTGTGGCACTTAAGATGAAATTCCTGTTTCTGCAGCAGAGGTACTTGTTTCTTAGAGAATTCTCAAGCAAAACAGCATGGGCCCTCATAAATTAGACAGTGATGAAAGCAGGCAAGTGGGTTCCACCACCAATGGATTTGATATATATCAGTAGGAACTGTGTATAACTCCTGTTATACGCTCATGGTACATTTCTGTTCTTCCCTGTGCAAAGCATGGGATGCTGCCATCTTTGTCCTACAGCCAAAATATTTTTGCAGCAGAAGGAACGAGTCTTTTTCTCAGGTCAGAGAACAGCCAGGGAATATTACTGTGTGGTTTTACAGTAAAACAGGCCAAACAGAGGCCTAGCTCTATCAATTAGCAGATATTTGGTTGAGTCCCAGTATCAAAAAATCCTAGATTTTTCCATTCGATGTACAGGTGTACAGAAAGATTTTGCGATAGAGAGCAAGACTGGCATGCATTGGTAGACCTTTGTAAAAAAGCCTCCATTTCAGTGGCTGTTGCTATAGCTTCTGGATTCACTTTAAAAGTCACTAAACCCACTACAAAACAGAATAGTATCTTTTCAGTAAGGTGTCCTGGAATCCCATGTCAGAGAGTGAGAATATGGATAATGCTCAGTTTAATGAGCAGATCACTGGTTCTCCACTCTCTGGAGAACATTCTGGTACCTTGGCTCATCTGTATCTGAGGGTGTGGGTTGATTTAAAGGATCAGGTGATTTCTATATGAAGACCTACAGCAAATCATGTTTACTGCATAAAAGGACATACTGATGTATAAGCGTGATGACCTAGGTAATTACAGATCTGTCAGCCTGACTGAGATCCTGATAAAATAATGTAAGAGTTGATGAGAGACTCAATACCTATTAAAAGGAAAATAATATAATTAATGTTAATCAACCTGGAAAATCTTATCATGCTAACTTGGAAATCTGGTTGACAAACAGAATAGCTTCAAATTACAGCTTTCATAAGGGATTTGACTTGGTACCACACAATTTAAATCATATGAAATGAAAGTCATGCATACTAAATGTTTTCAAAACTCGTAAAATGACAGGGTTAAAAATATTTACTAAAAAGAGAACATTATTAAATGTATTCTTTGTGAGAGAGCCCCACTTAAACTAAGTTTTGCTTCCGCATTGATTTGCATTTCCAACAATGATGTGGGAAAAATGCAGTCATTACTCATGACCTTTGCAAAGGACAAAAACCTTTGGGGAGTAATAGGCTGATTTATAGTAATGGTGGTATATGGAGATAGACATGTAGATACTGGGTAGAACTGTAAAGCTGAGCCCTGGCATAGCTTATACCTTAAATTAGCCAATGGCAGCACTACCCAGTGCTTGTGGCATCCATCTCACCTCATTGTAGTCTTCTGAAGGTGCCTTGTGTAAGACAGTCATGTAGGTTCTCATTTTTCATGGAGAGAATTGGATACCCATCAGAGGGCACTCTAGCCCAGCAGTTTTAGGCAGTTGTGCAGAGATGGGATAAATTGTTTTCTGGAAGGTCCAGTTTCCCTCCACTGACTGTGGAGCATAGAAAGCAAATACCTTTATGGTTACTGCATAACGTAGTTAATCCTGGAAAGCACTGATGCAGAAAAAAATTATGGGGATGGATTATCAAGGAAGGCAATTGGCTGTAGCCCTCTCTGTTATCATTTGACACTGGGAGATGCTCCAGTGTCACACTGTATGTCCATGGAGCACAGATGTGCTGTATGTCCTCTCCTTAGAACACTGGAAATAAGGTGATGAAGTAGAAAACCCTGTGTGTTATCACAGGGATCCTTGGATATTTATTTAAAGAGTGGAATATCAATTAGTGTAGGGGCATTATGCTTTCTTCTGTTATTATTGGGCTGCTGCATCAAATTCCTGTGAGTATAGTCTAAAATAGGACCATGATAAAGAGAAAAACACTGAGAGGAAAACCACAGGATTGGTTTTCATGCCATTCAGGTAAAGCTTAAAAATCATGAGTCATTTAGCTTTCCAAGGAGAAAATCGGAGGGGTCACAGCTACCTCCCAGAGGTAGAATATTGATTCTAGAAGGCTTTCCTATTTAGTGGACAATGACATATCAAGGTGAAAGTTGGAGTTAGACAAATTAAGATTGAAACTAAAAGACATCTCAGTTTGGAAAGTCATGATCCAAGTTGTATATTCTTCATCACTGAAAATTTGAAAGATTTGACATTTTCCTAAACCAAACCAAGGGGTTTCAAGATGTACTTAGGAGCTCATGGGGTCTATTTATCACTTCTAGAAGGTTTGTAAAGGTGACGGAGACAAGTATGATTGTATGTAATGTACTACAAGCTACAGTTGAAATGTCTAAGTGGTTTTACAATTTATTGGAAAATGACAGCCTCCAGGGATTAATTTAGGGCAGCACTGTGATTTCTGTTATATAGAAGGACAGACAAGTGATGGCAACAACCCCATTTCCCAGTTTATAATCTGTAAATGAATTGAAAATGAGCAGAGGTCCATAGAGTAGGATGGAGAAACATCTCGCAACTGCTAAAACGTACATCTTATGTAGATGAATTTAACCCTGATGGCAGACGAAAAAAATGCAAGGAAAAGGTAGCACAAAGCCCTTGGTCTGGAATTAGGGGCAGATTCATGTGTTGCTGAGAAAACCACAGTACCCTGCAGACACCAAGAAGTTCAGCACAGTGATCCGTGGCCCAGAGATACCATCTGAGCTACAAGCAGCTGTTCAACAATATACAAAGAAAATACCCAGTGAAACCAATCACTGTGGATGCTGACATTATGGGACACAAGGCCAGGCACTGCAGCCTGGTATCACTACAACCTTGGCATTGATTCATGCGAACTCATGTTAAAACACTGAACATTAGATCTGGGCCACAGGCCTGGAACTAGTGCTGCTGTTTGTCTTCCTCCAGCAGCCAGCTGTGCAGGCTTGCTTGTCTGGCCCATTCTTCAGAACAGCTGCAGGCAGCTTTGATTTATCCAGTCTCTCAGTTTTCCCTCTTGACTCTGCACTGCTACAGGATGCTGTGCCCTTCTCCCTTTCAATGTACACCTGCTTCCCTTCCCAACTCTCAGATGACTTTTGCTGCATGTATGTAACCTTTGGCTAGTTCTCCACTGCAAGTGTTACAGACAAATATTGCACTCCCTCGCACACAGGCAGGGAGAAGAAAAGGATGTCCCAAGCTGAACATGTTCATTTATTACATTTTGAGAAACTGCTCTCTCACTCAGACTCTCCCACTGGTGCCTAGTGACAGGGCCAATTGGACATATGGTGTGCATGCAATATTCAGAGACGTGCTTTCAAAAAACGAGTATAAACCACGATGGAAGAAGAAATGTTGCCCTCCTGAGGTTAAGTAGATTTCCCCCGCACACACTGGTATTAATGGAACCAGCATTTAGATTTAAATTCAGGTTTAAAAATAATGGGCTATTCTTTCTCGTAAGTTTTTCTTAATAAGAAAATAATACCTTCAAAACACTATATTTCTTCTGTATCCCAGTTCCCAGGCTCATGGATTTAAAGGATGAAGAGACCGTTCTGACATGATATACTTTGACTTCTTGCATAAGTAAGCCAAAGCACTTTGTTGCTGACCTCTTCTTTGATTTCTCAAGAGTTAGCATGGTATCTTTTAGGGAAAAAATTCATTTTAAAATAGGAGGAAACTCAATTTTGCAGTACATTGAGGCAGAATCCCCCACCATCATTGTTAAGAAATTCACTTGATTAATGACTATTTTTAAAAATTTGGTATTTTTTTCCCCTCTGAATTTTGTACGGTATATGAACAGTAACGGTTTATCAGGATCCTCTGCTTGGTCTTTCAAAATCTTTGGATAGAAGTAATCTGAACCTACTGCTCTAGACTTGGCAAGACAGCTGTCCTCCAGACAGAGTTAACTTCTCTTAACCACTTGTGTAATTTCTATGATCAGTTCCTTTGCACCTGTCAAAATTATGTCATTTTGTTTGTCTTAGATATATTTCGGTCAGAAAACTGTCATCTAGAATTTTAGAGAAATTTTAGCAATGTTTTATTACTGGTAACCTGAGATCTCTAGGATTGGAGGTTTCAGGCTGAAATTTCTCATGATAATTCATGTTTTCTGTCTGCACATTGTAGATATTACTTAAGAAATAAAGCATCCAGTTTTAGTAAGATAGAGAACCATATGGTGTAGGTTTCTCTGTGTGTTACCCTGCCCAGACATTCCCTCTGCACTATTCTGTGTTTTCTCCTCTGGGAGAGGAAGCACTTTCTTTCTCTTGACTTGAGCATTTCCTTCTTCAGCACATTTTCAGCATGGGAAGACTCAAATTCTTTAAATTATTATCCTGTGAACAACTTAGAACACACCATCAGTAACTTGTGTCTCAGCACCACAAAGATGGTACATACACTTTTTGTCATCTACTGCTCTGCAGTTTGTTCACATTTGAGAAGATATGGAAGAGATCAAATGTCTTCTTTTGTGGATTAAAGATTCTCCATCAATTTCCTGAGTGTTGGAGTTGCAAGCAGCCATCATACACGTTTTGTACAAAGTCCTCTATTCAGCCACCAGAAGTTTATTGTAATATTTTCAGAATTTTATAAGGACTGAACCTTTCTTGTCTTCCTGAGTTATGTCCTTCTGAGTTACATCTTGCCTTTCACCTTCTGTCTTTAGTTTTACAGAATACCTCTTACTCATCTTGTTGACACAGTTTCAAAACTGCTGAGCCATGACTCTGGGCTGCTTTTTTTTTTTTTTTTTCTTTTTCCTTCACGGGTAATTTAATTCCTCTTTGAGACCTGAATATGTGCAATGGAGATACTTAATCCAATTGTGAAAAACCTCAGCCTCCTTTTTTTCTGTTCTTCTTTCCCACTCAAGGATTTTCCAACACCATTTAAGAAGTAGGGAAATTTCTGTCTTGCTATTAGAAATGTACAATGCACAGTTCCATTGCTGACTATCTTAGTAATACGTGTAGATTTGTGCATGGAAAACAAACTTGTCATACTTCCTCTTGACATGCCTGTATTTCAAAGATAGAGTAAAATGAGGCCTTTTCAGTCATTTCAGAATCAGTAAGTGGACACCATTAAATGGGCAAATCTAAACATAAGGGTCAGAAATGCAAGAAGGTGAGAAGGCTCAAAAACTCTGCCTGCTGGAGCTTGTTATCATAGAATCATACAATTATTTGGGTTTGAAAGGACCTTGCAAGATCATCGAGTCCAACCCACCTGCCATGGGCAGGGACACCTTGCACTAGACCAGGTTTCTCAAAGCCCCATCCAGCCTTGAACATTTCCAATGATGGGACATCCACAGCTTCTGTTGGAAATGTTTTCCAGTGTCTTACCACCCGCACTGTAAAAGGTTTCTTCTTTACATCCAATCCAAACCTACCTTTTTCAGTTTAAAACCATTGCCCCTTCTCCTGTAAATACAGCCCTTGTAAAAAGTCTCTCTCTGTCTTTCTCATAAATCCGTTATATATTGAAGGGGCACAATAAGGTCTTCCCTGAGCCTTCTGTTCTCCAGGCTGAACAACCCAAACTCTCTCAGCCTTTCTTCACAGGAGAAGTGCTCCAGGCTTCTGATCATCTTCAAGGCCCTCCTCTGGACCCACTCTAACAGGTTCATGTCTTTCCTGTACCAGGGACCCCAGAGCTGGATGCAGTACTCCAAATGGTGTGTTACCAGGGCAGAGTAGACGGGGACAATCACCTCCCTTGATCTGCTGGCCATGCTTCTTGTGTTGTAGCCCAGGATACGGTTGGCTTTCTGGGCTGCAAGCACACATTGCTGATTTACATCCAATTTTTCCTCCACCAGTATCCCCAAGTACTTCTCCACAGGTCTCCTTTCAGTCCATTCATCCCTCCAGTGTCTATTGATACTGAGGATTGACCTGACCTGGGCGCAGGACCATACCTTCAGCCTCGTATATCTTAATATGTACTCTGTGCTTACAGTTAATTCTTTTTCAGGGAAGGCAATTTACTGAAAATGGAACCCGTATACAACAGAGTGAAATATATAAGCAGCAAGATTTTCAACTGGAGTTGATTTGTACGTATTGGAGAAAGCACATTAGGCATACGTTAATTTGTTTCTTTTAAATACGTGTGGTTTGTAAATCAGCTTATTTAGAAAAATTCTTTTCAATCTGCTTTAGATGGCAACGGTTGAGAGTCTCCAACTTATCTTAGGGGCAGCAGTGAGAATGATTTATCTCTGATTCAACGTTAGTGGGAATACATTCAGGCTGCCCAACTCTTTCTTCAGATCACGTTGTCGTACAGAGTAGTTGAGTTCACAGTTTTATGCACACAACACATTAATATAAACTACTTAACCACCTGGCATTGGTTAAGCAGAATTTATGCTGATACTGTGCTAATGACCTTGCACTATCATTAGACTAAATCAGTCTCCTGGGGGGAAACCCAACAAAGCATACTAATTCAATGCATTCCAGGGAAGTAGCATGTACAGTAAAATATATTTTGTCATTTATCTAGCTCCATTTTCATTCAGAAGTACTTTCTAAATTAAATACCAAGGCCTCTCCAGGGGGCTATGGAATAGCAGAACAAGATAAAAATATGCACTGGAAAAAAGACAGATGGAAGATTTGTGCACACCTACAGTCATCGGACATTTTACAGTAATGAGGTACTGTATTAACAAGGGTGGGAATAATCTGCTCTAAACGTAGTCTTGGAAAACAAAACTTAGAAGGCTAAACGAAACTTAGAAGGCTAAATCTGATGCAGACACCGTAGACTGCCTTTACAATCTGTGAAAGAAACAAGTGCCACCAGAGGGTGCTTAATCTAACATCTCGTTTTCATAATTATTTTAGGAAGTGTTAAGTTCCCCTTGCCTTTCCCCCCTCCAATGGCTTTCTTTTTCCCCAGTGACTGTAAGACAACTATTGGTGATTAGTGCAGACTTAGATGTCCAATTTAAGGAAACTTAAGTCAGGGCAGATGAATTTCAGCCCAAACAATCACAGCAATCAGAAATTAAAAAATTTCAGAAATAAAATGGTTTTTGACGCTTAATTCAGCCTCCTTTTACGTATGTAGGACATATGCTTTAATTATGAGATGTGCAAACTACTTTTTTTCAGAGGATCCAGCAGACATAATGGAGATGAATCATGATAGAGTACAAAGGGAGATAGCCTGCCGGACCTTTACTTCGTTTGGTGCAGAGTTGAAAGTTATGACGTGAGTGGGGCAGGAGGTGGATGGAAAAGAAAACTGCATCCCTAAGGCAGCTAAGGGCCGTGAAAGGGTTTCTACACCCACCTGATTGTGTTGCTACATGGATGATGCAAACCACATTTCTCACAGCTGGTCTCTAGTGCTGTGTTTCTCATTTTCTGGATGCCCAGCTGGAGACAGTAGGGTCTGACTTGAAGAAGTGCAGAGCACGCATAACTATATTTGAAGTTAACAGAAGTTGTTTCTTGAATATTTGTAGTGCTATATCATGCCAAGCATTATAAATGTTAGTATCTAAAACTAGTGGGAACTATTTACCTTAATCTTTCTGCACCCTAATCCCATTTGAGAAAGGGGATGATGTTGTACTTCACCATGAACTGTAGCACCCAAATACCTGCAATATATTCTGCCAAATAAAATACTTCATCTAACAATAGGTATGTCTGTAACATAGACAAAAATTGGCAGTTTTTGAAAAGGGTTCATGTGTTTTAGATGTCTAAGAATAAGCTGAGTTGCACCCTAGCAGTACCTGTTTCTTCTTTCAGTGACACTAAGGGAAGCCCATAGTGAATAGTTCAGGTGCAGACATCAGGGCTGCAGATGTCTGAAGGCAGGGCAGGCGAATCCTGCTTTCTGTGATGACTTCCATTTTAGGCACTGAATGTGGCAGAGAATCTTTAAGAAAAAATAAACCTGATTCATGTTATTTGTTACTTGCCTTCATAATAGACAAGGGACCAAATTAAGGTTGCACAGAATGCCTTTTGAAAGCTTGGCATGGCAGTCTTAATAGCAGTATAATAGTTATTCTCTGGGTATGAAAAGACATCAGCCTGAGGCAGACACTTGGAATGTTGCATTTCAGTTCAAACAGTTAGTTTGAAAAGAAAGTCTTATAGTAGGAAAAGAGGGCAAATTAATAATAGGTGGTTTTACCAGCTCTCCCTGAGAAACTTCCAGCCTTTCTCAGTTCTGTGGCAGGCAACAGCTTGCATGGCAGCCCTGTAAGCCTGTGCACGTCTCAGCTCTAGTCTTTTGTTCAGCATTCCTCTGAAGTTAGTAAGGACATTGCATTTTCAAAAGTTTTTACAGAAATGGTCGAATCATCAGAGCCTTTCTCTGGAAGAAGCTGTTTGCCAATGTTGTTCACACTGTAGAGATGGGGGAAACATTGTTGAAAATTATTTGTCCAGTGTCACATCACACTAAATTATCAGGTAACAAATGGCAGTCCAAGTCAGTGTTTAACTCATTGGGCTAAAAAGTCTAACAAAATTTCCTCTCTCATTATTCCTAGCAAAGCTGCACTGTACCATTGCATATAGTCAATGACTTTGCATGCTGATGTTACAGATGTGTAAGAGTACCTTGACTAAGCACTGAAAACTGTGCGATATTGTCACTTCAGACATCCCAGGGATTGCAGTGCCCGGCAGGAGGTGATTGTACCACTTGAGTCACTGTTCCTCAGACACAGTTTGCATTAAACTTACAAGGTATCATTCATGTGTCCTCCTGGGGTAAGTCTTTAGGGCTACTGTATAAACAATGAGAAGTTGTTCAGTCTCACCAGACAGCATTAGTTACCATTGTCTTTCCTTCCTAACTTCTTTTCATCTGCACTTTGCTTGCTTGGAAGCTGCCCTGGATGGTGGAAGTCAGCAGGATCAGGTATTAAAGGTACTGCTGTAGGCTCACGCTGGAAACTTTCCTTAAGCAGGGGTAGATCATGTGAGCTTCGTATTAGCCACTATGAACCCACTGAACAGTGTGTAAGAATTTGATGACCTTCCTAGGCAGGGCATTACCATGTAACATGGTGGAAATGGACGTTGGAGACATAAATTCTAAGCCTGACTTGATTTAGTTTATGGCAGGACACTATAAAACTGATTTTGACCTGTATTTCCAAATTTGCCTACTAATTTTGTAAACCTGATTTTCAGAAGAGTGCATTATCTGCAGCCACAGTAGATGTCCAGGCATTGCAACTGTACGAGTATTGCAGTTGCACATTTACTTGGGAAGGGAGAGGAGAAATGGACCATGAATCTTTTAGTTGTTCCATTAATATTGACCAATTCAGCACATGATTAGGCATATTTGCAGTACTTTCATTTCCCACCCTCAGTTTAAATAAGGACTGTGAGACTACTAACTGTTGGAGAGATGTTTTGGAGAGATCTGCTCTTTGTATGGCTATGCTGGCAGCTGCCCTATATCAAAAGTCAGTGGAAGTGGGAATGAATTGTAATTACCAATCTGACATCTGAATTTACCCTGTGCAAACTTGCGTGGCCGAAAAGTGGCATGCCACACAGGGGCTGCAATACATAGATAACTCAGATAGCTATTTTAGACTGAGCACATTGTAGTGTTGGTGAAAATTTAAGACACCAAGCAAAAACTCCATTAAAGAAACGTACAGATACTTACCTATGAAAGAAATATCCTTGCTTAAAACTTCAGGACTACGGAATCTGCTGCTCTTGTCTTCAGTCAGTTGTCAAAGTAAAGTAGACTGAAACAAAATCATCTGTCACTGAGATCTGAAGAGAACAACTTTTAGAGAGCAAAATGGTTGTGCTCTTTCTTGGAGACTCCAGCCATGATGCCTGCCTTGTTGGCCTTCCCCCTGATTCTTACCCATAAATACTCAACCCTATTGTCACCATCATCAAGCTCCATACAGTCAGAGCACTCCCTAACGTACAGGGTTTACCTCACCGCCCCTCCTTCCTTGCCTGTCTCTTCGGAAGAGTTTATAGCCATCCAGGAGTACTGCAACTCAAGTGACAGTCTATCTGGGTTCAGGATGACGTGTCTCAATATGTTCCACACCTGCTGAATTACTGTATTAGGTACACTGTATAATCAATAATTTGGGACCCTGCGTAGGTCATATAGAGGTGTCAAATGGAGATAGTCACAATACATTTATGTCTTCCTTTGATTTATAATTAGCATTGCCTTCATTTTCCTCCTACCTCCCCAAATTCACATTTTCTTCCTTTTTTCGTAGCTATTCTCAAACTTTGTTATCCACATCTTAGGCTTTCTGAAGGCAAGTCTGAAATCCTATGCTGTAGTAATCTTCCTTAATTGATTTGGGATGTCTGCCAGTCTCTTCTATTATTCTTTGCTGATATCTTTATATGACTGGCTTTTATGCAAGTGCTGTCATCTTTTACATTCTCTTTATCCCTTTGCACTTTTTGTGCTGAGGGACCATATTCTTAGCCTTTGAGTGTTGCCCCTTCATCCCTCACGTTTGCAGTGTAAAAGGTACAAGGGGCAAACTTTCCAAATACTGAGATCTCCATGCTTGCCCTTTATGATATTTTCTCTACTCTTTTTGATTAAGGCAGTTGTTGCATGGCATTCATCTACTTAATAACATGACATTTAAAGGTTTGATTCATTTGGCTCCCATTTAGTACTTTGGTGAACTTATTTTTAGTGCATTATTTTTTTTCTCAGTATTTTACTTTGTATTATCTACTCTGTATTTGATTCATTAAAGGATGTGATTCAGAATCAGAACACTGTGCCATAATCATGTTCCCACAAAGCTTTCTCATGATGTTTTTTTTTGATTTCTGTAAAACATGTTGTAAAAGAGATGAATTTATAATTAAGTAACTTGGTTATATACTGGGGTTCATAATGTTTTCAGTTTAAGGCTCATAATGTTTATCACTTCTTTTAGATTAAAACAAAAAGCTATCCCTAGACAACTGAAAATTCCTGTGTTGGGATTATATTTACATGGTCCAGCTCTTTCTTCATGTGTCATCTGCTGCAAAATGAGCTCTGCTCTAGAAAACATAGAAGAAAAGTACTTCTTTGGTATCCTGCTCTAAAATATCATCAGTGTTCTACAGAGGAAGAAATATAAAATTCAATTTAATTATGAACCAAAACAAAATCCCATATAACTGGTTTCCTCAATACATATTTGTTAGTGTTTAATCCAAATCCCAACCGAACCAAAAGGATTTTTTTTTTGCTCATTTCATTGGTCTGTCAATCAGGCAATTAATCCTTGGATAATAGAGCAACCATATTCAGCACAGTGCATTACCATTCCCTTAGCCAAAAATGTGTGGCTAATTCACAGTCAGTCGAACTAATGTGATTAGTAACAGGCCCCTATGTAAGGTTAACATTGATAAATTATTTGCTAAAGAACAGGGCTACCTTTTTTTAATGTGGATTTATTATGTGATCAGCCAAATGCCTATCATGAACTTAATGAAGACCTTGTAGCCATCCTCTTCTGTCTTCAGTTCATGAAGCCATCAGTGATTCATCTTTTATTATTCTAGGACCTAATCTTTTTGCATATGGAAAAGCTTTCATGGATGAACCCAGCTGGACCCCAGCTGTTCTAGTGAATGGAAAAAGAAAGTGTATTATATTCTTTTTGTAATGAAGATTATGATTTTCATGCTTGTGTTTTTAGCGTGTAAGTACTGGAGAACATACATATAGAAGCTGGTGGTCTGATTCTAACAACTAAAAGGATTATTACCTGAATGCCTTAGAGATGATACCGTCAGGATGCATTTCAGAAGTACTATATTTTCTCTTGGATCACTATGCAAATATTTATATTTACAGATAACACATTATTACAGCCTATAGTTGTTTTTCGTAAGTACTAAAAATAATGAATTCTCATGCAATTAGTATATTTCATCTAATATACTATGTGGAACTGATGCAATTACAATCACTAATATATACTTACAGACCCCATCTAAAATAGCATTTTCAAAATATGTTCATAATACCTCTGTTATGCATTATTAATTATAATTAATAATAATTATCAATTATACTTATAATAATAATATTAATAATTATTATTAGCCATCATTTTACCAAAGGAGAACTGGAAAACAAAGGGTCAGTGCTCACTGTTTTTTGAAAGCAGATTCACCAGCTGACCATGTTGTTCACCACAAGGAGTGATTCAAGGGCCAGGTTTAGGGTAAACCACCTGCTGCACACAATAGGAGAATCTCTAGCACCTTCTGCATTGTAAAGTGCCTCCAAAGGCAGCCTTATCTGTAGTGACAGCAGATCCCCCCAGCACCATGTGTTTGGCCATTTTCGTATTTCTTGCCTGCCTTTGCAGTGACATTGCAGAACTAATACCATGCATGCAAGAGAGCCCAAAATTCTTCTTAGAAGGGACTGATTTACCATTTACAAGGGAAAGTGGGATTTTTAGTCAGTCCTCATTCTAGTTGCTTGCAAGGACAAGATGAGCATGTGACATTGCTGTGACCTGGCAGCTCAGGTTCAGTACAGATGCCATTGCTGAGACTGGGTAACTTGCCTTGTATCACACAGGGAGTATGTGATAAAGTAGAGAACTGAAATCTTGCTTCCGTAACCCACAGTAATACTGTAGCTATTGGGCCTTCTCTAAATAGTAACTAGTTAGTGTTAACAAAATTCTTAGAAGACAGGAGATGATTATCCTGTGTACACAGGTATTGCCCCTGAACTCAAAGGCTGTAGTGTTCTAATGCAGATCATATATTTGAATTTTCTGTTCAACTTGAAATTCAAGACATAGCATCGCAGATCAAATCTTTGCAAGGTCTATCCAAATGGCTCAGTAGGCTATTTTGCCATCTTGTCCTGTAATTAACTATAGCAAGTAGTAATTAACAAGGATGCTTTAAATCCTTGATTTAATGTTCTTTTAAAGTAGATACAAGGGAAATGGAACCCTGGACAATCTGTCTGGCTTTCTCTTCTCTAGCCTTTCAAAGGCACCTAGAAACTTGGCTTCTAAGTACTACTAAGCAGATTTAGACCCAAAGGGCATGAGATACATAAAAATTAGTCTGGCTGTAAGAGAAAATAGAAAGGGCAGATTGGCAGCATTACATCAGAGAAGACGGTCTGTTCAGCATAAAAGAATAGCATATGATACCAGGTTGAACTATCTCTTAAAACTCTTAGACTTCAGATGACATTAATAAGCTACTTTCTCTCTCATGCTGGTAGCATTATTATGTACACGAGAAGAATATAATGCTCTTGTGTATAATTTTTTCTGTCCCTAACCTGTAGATGCCCAATCTCATGCTCTGGGGAGAATTTTCAGAGTTTGACTCAAAATTCCCAGAACTCTCAGAGGTGCCAGAGTAAGCATAGCTGCAGACGTGAACAATAAAGCTGATATTAAACAAAGGAGATAGATAGGAAATGAACAACCAATATAACTCATTGCTATAAAATATGCTGAAGCTAAGAATTCAGGAACAAACAGAAAGCACTGGATAATTTATGACTGATGAGAAAATATCCAGGTTTAAAACAGAATTAAAGCCAAACCCAAACCAAAGAACAATTAATTGTAATTACTCAGGGTATATTCCTACAGAATGATGTGAACAAGAGAATATTACTGTGTTATTTCATGGGTATAGGAGAAAGGCAATATGATCAGGAGATGAGGCTCATTTTGTAAGTGAGAGGTAAGGACTACTGCAGTGTGAAATAAATCTTTCATAGTTGCATAGCAGCAAGTATTAGAACTACAGCCTTTTATCTGCTATGCCTGGAGCTTTAGACAAAACTTAATCCTAATCACATTGTGATCCTTTCCTGTGGTAATTTTTAGTATGCATAAGTGTGAAATATCTTTGTCAAAAATATTCTTATTCCCTTTTTAGTGATTGGGAAATATGAAGAAAGATAAAATTAATTACATAATGAGAAATGTTGCCTATTAGTCTAGTAATAAGACTGGAAGTTATGAGAGCTGCAGGCTGTTCCCATTTTAGTTACAGTGAATTGATACCTGGTTTTGGGACTCTGGGATTACATTTACTTTTGCCCTTATTTGTATCTGAAATGATCAAATAGTGAAACATTTTGTATTGGAGTAAAGAATATTAAATTTATTGTCATGCTTCCATATTCAGAAGAACAAATACCAAAGTGGGAACTTTCCCCAGCATGACTATTTCTTAAAAATTATGACCTACTGTGTTCTTGACTGGTAAATCACCGACCAGCAGCATCATCCACCAGGAAGTCTTCAAAGTTTAAGGAAGTTGTTCATGAAGTAGAGGTTCCTTACTCCCTCCCTCTGTACAGTTTAGCCTGACTCTTTTTTTTTTTCAATGTCACACTTAACCATCACAGTCCCAGTCTCAGATAGTATGTAAGTAAGGATCTAGATTTAAACACACACAGAGAGCAGGGGACAAATTCTTAAAGGTATTTGGGCACCTAATTCTTAGCCTCATGTGCTCTAGTACCTTTCCTACACAAGTCACATTCATCGATCAAGCACTTGCTATCCTAAGATAACAATCTACTTTGCAAATACTATTTATTAAATTCTCAGGTGAGTTAGTCAGGCTTCAGGACAGCCACTCTAGAGACTGGTATATGCAAGTCCAAAGGTGTGGAATGGATGATAAGACACATCAGTGGAAAAGCTGTGTTTAGCAGACTTAAATTCTAGTCCTTTATATCCAACATTTCTTTATCAAGTTGCCTGTATATCATATAAAGCCCCAATAATGTGCAATTTAATGTTTGTTGTGCTCTCTCTGAGATTAAGCATATGGATGGTCTCCTACAAGTCAAGACAAATGATGTATAAATAGTTGCAATCCCAGTTTTTATGGCATAAGTGGGATATTTCCAAAGCTCATCTTGCTGCTAGACTTTATTGTGGCTTACCGTTGTTGGGTTGTTTTTCAGTCATTTGTGCAATGATTTGATAATCTTTATTGTTAGAGAATATGGAGCTGTCCTGTGTAGCTTTCTTTGCTTTATGGATGACAGCAGGAAAATATTGCCAAAGATTAGACAGAAAAATTCACTTTTTTTCACAGCAAAATAGAAATAGCAGTACTAAAATCTGTTTCTATTTGTAGATTTATAGCAGGTATTACAAAATACCTTCAATTGCAAAGTGTCATCATTGAATTCTAAATGGCATTCATGATAGTATAAATTCTACAAGATGCATAAGACAATTTTATAGTACAAATTTTGAAACTTTCTGTATAGGCAAAGAAAAGCGAAATGTAGTTTATAAAAGGGATTCATACATATAGCTCAGCTAAAATTAGCTCCTGGGCTGTAGTAGCTTGCATCCCATTAAGTGATATCCAAGTCACCTTAGATTTCTCACTACATATAATCCCAGGGGAGGCAGAAATATTGCAACACTGGCAAGCCTGAAATTGTGAAGGACTGTATTTAAAGGTCCTTCTTCATCTTTCCTGCTTTTCCAGCTATACTATTTGGACTAATAAAAAATGTTGTCATTATTTGCAGACTTTTCCGTGCCCATGTTCTCAGGCAGCTGTGATTACATTACTGCTGGGCACTCTTCTGGGGCACTTTAATACTGCATAGCTCAAATACAGTAAACTAATGAGGGCCTGAATCTGAAAAACGACTTGGATCCTTATTTTAAAACCTACAGCGTTCATCTTCAAACTGAACCTCGTTAGAAGCCTAATTTTAGGCACCCATTTAATTATTTTGCTGAATGGGCATGCTGATGAGCCACAGTGGCATAAAAGAGGGAAACCTTAAAAAAAGTTTTTAATAGTACTTTGCTCTGTGTCCCAACTTCTCAGTATATTGTAAACTAATGTTGTAAACCAACATAAGTAAACCAAACCAAAATAAAACCCCCAGAAAACAATTGAGCACAAAAAGAAATGAAGAAAGCATAATTTTGAGCGATCTTGACTAAGAAAAATGTTAAAAATAAATATAAATAAATACTTCCTTTTCTTCAGATATGTCTGGTACTGTTATGTAAAAAGAAAGAATTAATTTTAACATTCACCGTGACAACCATGTCACAGTGCGTTTTTTCATTGTAGCTTGTAAGCTACTATTATTTTTTGTTACCATCAGAAGGCACTGGGGAGAGACTACAGACCAAGTCCTATCGTGACAGGACAAGAGGACTTCAGTTTTAAACTGGAAGGTAGGTTTAGGTTGGACATAAGAAAGAAATTTTTTATGACGAGGAAGGGTGGTGACACACTATAACAGGTTACTGAGAGAAGTTGTGGATGCCCTATCATTGGATGAAAGTCAGGATGGACAGGTCTTTGAGCAACCTGATCTAGTGAAAAATGTCTCTTCCCGTTACAGGGGGGTTGGACTAGAAAATCTTTGAAGGTTCCTTCCAACCCAAATCATTCCATGATTCCATGGAATGGAGCATTCTGTGTGATTCTTTAGCTTCCAAAGCTGCAATTTGCCCCACTGACAGAGTTATCAGTGCAGCATCTGTTCTATACTCCGGGGAGTAGACAGGGCTACAGAGGCTGGAAGAGTTTGCTGAAGAAGTGTTGAGGCTTTCCTTAGCACTCAGTTGACCTCATTCTCTGAACAACTCAGTAGCTTGGAAATGGCAGTGATGCAGAAGCTGTTCTGGATGTCACACCCATTTTTTAAATTATTTGGAGTATATGTGGTATGATACAGTTATCTAAATGTATGTAAGATGGGAGATGTCCTAGTGAATCCCTTGGTGCTGACTGGTGTCACTTAGGACTTGTAGAAGAGCAGTGCTCATCTGCAGTAGCACCTGGAGGCCTAACAACATACCAGGGGCATTTCAAATGCCACCAGATACCTACCTCTAGAAAATTTAATCCATGCCTAGTGCTTCACTAAGACACCACTCCACAGCACAAATTCTGGGGCAAAACATCCAATCACTCATTTTTAATCAGTTTTATATCATAAAGTTACTTTACTTAATCAGGTTTACCCTCATAATAAAAATGAAAACCCCTGAAAATTCTTAATTGTCACAATATTTACTTAAATTACTTCCTAGCAAATTTTGTGGGGGTTCCATTCTATTTAGTGATGCACACTGAGCTTGAGGTTTTTTTTTCCAAACACCAATATTTACACATGGAATCACATTGTTATATGTATTTTGGATCTTATTATTACTAGTTGCATAACTTACTGGGAATGACTGACAGAGGATCTCAGTATTTAAGGGTACTTTGGGTACACAGTCCTGAAAAAAACAATGGATAAATAAACCAGTCCTATTATATCCACTAAACTAATTGCTTCTTTTGATTAGTGTGATATATATTTCATAGCAAACATTCTCTTTCTTCTCTTTAAATCAAAAGTCACATTGACTTAAGAGAAAAAAGCCTGTCTTTGACTGTAACATCACCCGTTACTGAATCATATCCTGACTAGACTAGATGCTGTAGGTCAGGTGGAAAAAAGAATGTTTAAAAGGTAGGCATTTGATCATTGCCTGATCTGAGAGCTGACAGTCTTTCCCAAAGCATAATTAACAATGCAATGGCTTTCTTTATATCATTGGCTTTGTGATCTGGTGCTCAAAAGCAGCAGAGAAAAGATATGCAGGGTGAAACAAAAGGCACAAAGTTCACAGGGATCAGTTTAGAGGTAGAAAATGGAAAAGTCAGACATCAGGAGAAATAAATCATGAAACTCATGAGTTAATGAACTAATAATGAAATTATGAAATTGTACCAAAATATTTAAAGCTACAATGTTAAAGTAGTTAGGTGGGACAAGTCTTTTAAATTAGATCAGCTGGGAAATATATTGATGTTGGTTCTGGGACTGTTGGGTTCAAACTCCACAACAGGAAGATTATTTATGCCTACAAAATACTGAAAAGAAAGGAAAAATGGAAGATGAAGCTCTCAGTTACTGCTTAGATAAGTTATTACACTAAGACCAATTATAGTCCTTCAAATCTAGTTCTTCAGAAACAACTCTATCTTGCCAGCTGATCAGAAGATGAAAATACTGGCACTTGAGAGCAGAAGTAATAAAACCCCACTAATGATTGCTTCTGTGATGCCCAAGGTATTTCTGACTTGCAGTATACCTGAGAGTTAACTCTGTGCAGAAAATTATTCTCAGATATTAGAATTCTGGCATGAAGGCTCCTACTAATGTGAAATCATTTCTGAAATAGCTGATTGAAATTACTAGAGCGCTTCATGCTATTGTGAAAAGACTTTGCAGTTTGACCACAAAGATGTGGAAATAAAGGACTATGAATACCTTGCCATGTTAAAGAGCTTGTGTGTGCAGTATAATTATCGGCATATTATAATTTTATAATTATATTGCAGCCAAAATTAATTTTAAGCAATATATATTCTGACCAATTGAACTTTTCTTCATAAACATTAGTTCAGACAGAGTTACTCCCACATCTGAAGCTGAGTTTATATATTCGTATATTTTAGAGCCTTAAGCATGACAAAGGCAATATCAACTACAAAACAGCTTGCATAACAAAAACGTAGCTTCTGTTTCAATTAGATCATCCCTGCACAAAAACACCTACTCACAACTGAAATATATGAAGTAATGGAGTCCATCACATTCATTTGACCCAACAGTCAATTACTTCACTTCAGGCATCATGTCTAGTTTTGATTTAATTTTGTCTTGCTTGAGCTTCCAGTCACCAGGCTACTCTAGGGTTTTGTTTTGGTTTTTGGGTTTTTTTTCCTGCATATTGTCATTTTCAAATTACTTCTTACTCTTCTTTTTTTTTTTTTTACATAAATGGACGGAGTTTCTTCTTTTTCATAACATTCTTGACTTCTGATACCTTTCCAGTTTTCCAGCATATATTTTAAAATTAAGACATTAATGCCTTTCACAAGCAGTCCTGTCATCTCCAGACAGAGAGGGAAAAACACTATTTGCTCCTGTCTTGCTTTCAGAGAGAAAGTTTACATTAGCCCAGTTAGCTGCTGCAGCCTTGTTTTGGGATTACACATATAGCTGATGACTGATGGGGTTTTTTTACAGACATTTCATCTCCCTGATGATAAGAAAGATGCCCTTTTAATAATTACATCCCATAATAACTCCATGTCAGTATGATACATGCTCTTTGCTTGTAGATTTGTATTACTTGATTTAAAGCAACAGGACAGTAGGATAGCAACAACAAACCCAAACTAATCCCCAGTGAAAACAGTTCACAGACTGGAGAAATCTGCTTTCAAACATACTTCTGGAACAAGCAGGCAATGAATATGTCTCTGGCCTTTAGAGCAGTGGCCAGAGCTTCTTTGTAACTAACATATTATGGGTACAGCATTTAAAGAAAGCTGTATGCTGTCATAATGTGGAGCAATCCTTTCCATGTTATCTGGGAATTTTTCCTTTTCTCCTGTAATGTGACTATGTGGAAAACCTTTCTCTTGCCTGGATCATTGCAGCTCATTGCATCTGACTCCATAGGGAACATCCAAATGAAGGCTTGCAAAGTCCTCCATCCATTAACTTTTGTCAGGTGCTTCTACCACAAAATTCTGAGGTGGATGCTTTTGTACTAAAGTCAGTTTTGAAGGGTTCTACTAAGAGCTCTTCTCTAGACAGCACACATTTGTTCTCCAGACAGCATATTCAGAAATGAGCTGGAAAAGAGAGTGAGGTCTGAGGTGATAAAGTCTGCTGATGATACGAAGTTATTCAATGTAAAAAAGACAGGAGATCAGTATGAAGAGCTACATAGGGAACTTATGGGAATGAGTGACTGAGCAATAAAATGCTGAAATTCAGTGTAGATAAATGTTAAGTGATGCATGTGAGGAGAAAGACTCTCAGCTTCCTGTATAAAATGATGGGGCCTGAGGTCACTATTAATGCTACGTGTGTGACACCTGAGGTTATGAGAGAGATCGATGAAAAGCAATGCTCAGTAGCTGCCAGTTGGCAAAACAAACAACAAAACAAACAAAAACCCCCAACAAATCAAATCCTGGGACTTATTAGGAAGTGATTTGAGAACTAAACAGAAAATAAAACTATGTTGGTGTATATATTCATGGATCACCCTCATGCCAAATTCCTGTCTGCACCACACGGTTTGCCTTTGTGCAAAAACCGTAACTCCAACGAAACAAAAATACACCCTGATACAGGGTCAGCTTGAAAATGAATCACACTGAGAACCATGATCTGGAAACACCACTGTATAAAGTAATAGAGCCTTTATTTCAATTCTCCAGCAAAAAGAGGCTGAAGTGCACACCTCTTGGCACAGGAATACCTAGCACAATCCTATGGATATGTGGATTCCCATACAAAAGAGAAAAAAAGTTTGTGGGGATAAGTAGTATTTTTGTTTGCTTAGTTTATGTGTATATACATATATATATATAGTCCAAAACAGACAAGCTTTCAGAGGAACAAGACTTTCTCTAGCAGAAACACATCAAGTACCAAGCTAAATTCTGGCTAGAAACACCTGGTATGGATATAATTCGTATAGCAAAGGAAAAACAGGTTGTGTGGAAGGAAAGGTTGGTTGACATCTGTAAGGCAGAGGGGAGAAGTGACTGGAAAATTGTAAAGGGCTATGAACCAATGTCTCTATTCAGCCTGTGGCTCCAGTAGTTATGAATTTTAGTTGCCAAGTTCTCATTTTCCATGTATTTTGTAGATATCCATTGAAGATCAATACTCAGATGTAATGACTGGTAGAAAATAAATGGATCCACAAAAGCCTATATCTGATTAGGAACCTGCCTATGGAAAGCAAGAATGTGATTTCCTCCCTGAAAAGGGGAATGTGTTTTAAACTATACCCTTGTTTCCCAAGGATTTAGGAAACTTTCTCCACACTGGAGAAAATTATTTATATCTTAAAACATCTCCTCAAGTAAAGTGTCTCACTCAAATTTCTCTCACAAAATATGGCTGAAGAACTGCTCAACATAATTCAATGATTATGAGATTATTGTACTCACCCAGCAAGTATGAAACTCTTAAAGCTTCAGTTTATTCTTCCATGAAAGGGAATTGTAGCAGTGGCTTACCTATGTAGATTAGAGGTTACTGAAAGTGTTATTACAGTATGAACAGGAATCCAGAGATTTGTAGTAGGTACAGCTCTAACCTTCCCCTTACTGATTACGTGAGGTTTTTTTTTTTTACTTTGTGTGAAACTTAGTACAGAATGTACATCCTCAAAATCTCCCACATCTGCTGGGTCAAACCCTCACACTGAAATGAGGAGAAGGACTCCTAGTTTGAGAATCCAAGAAAACGTAAGCATTCTCTAGAAATTATTAGCTTAGGACTTTCAACACTAAATTCATTCCGGCCATGGCAGCAGTGACATTTCCATCTTCTGAAAGGAAACTGAACAGCATTATGTACAATTCTGTACTAAAATTTCTAAATGGGTCTCCAGACAAGGATGTGGTCACATCCCAGTGTGCTCAAAGACAGGCCAAGTTAGCACTGATTCATTGTACTTCGCACTGCACAGCTGCAGCCATAAAATTTGATCAACCCTAGATTTCATGTCCCAGAATCAGAATGATTTGGGTTGGAATGGACTTTCAAAGATTGTCTAGTCCACCCCCCCTGCAGTCGGAAGGGACATTTTTCACTAGATCAGGTTGCTCAAAGACCCATCCAACCTGACTTTCAACATTTCCGATGATGGCTCATCCACAACTTCTCTCAGCCACCTGTTCCATTGTCTCATCACCCTCATAAAAAAATTCTTTCTTATCTCCAATCTAAACCTACCCTCTTTCAGTTTAAAACTGAAGACCCCTTGTCCTGTCAGTACAGGCCTTGGTAAAAAGTCTCTCTCTGTCCTTCTTATAAATCCCTGAGATATATTGAAGGGTCATAATAAGGCCTCCCCGGAGCCTTCTGTTCTCCAGAATGAACAACTCCAACTCTTTCAGCCTTTCTTCATAGGAGAGGTGCTCCAGCCCTCTCATCATTGCCAAGGCCCTCATCTGGACATGCTCTAACAGGTCCATGACTTTCTTGTACTGTGGGCCCCAGAGCTGAATGTAATACTCCCTTGACCTGCTGGTCACACTTCTCCTGATACAGCCCAGGATAAAGTTGACTTTCTGGGCTGCAAGTGCAGAGTTCTAGTTCATGTCCAATTTTTCATCCACCAGTATCCCCAAGTTCATCTCTGCAGGGCTGTATCTATACTGGGAGTTGCCCTGAACCATGTGCAGGACCTTGCAGTTGGTGTTGTTGAACTTCATGAGGTTCATATAGGCCCACTCCTTAAGGTCATCAAGGTTCCTCTGGATGGTGTCCCTTCCCTCAAGCAAATCAACTGTACCATTCCGCTTGGTGTCATCTCCAAAGTTGCTGAGAGTGTTCTCAATGCCACTATCTGTCATTAATGAAGTTATTAAATAGCATCCGTCCCAGTATAGACCCTTGAGGGACACCACTTATGACTGGATTTGTGAACAAAAGTGGCAAGATTTACACTTACTGGAAATTGGGGCACTGGAATACACCACTGGGTGTTAATCAGATATTTCTTTTGATGTATAGCAGTGCCCTTTCAGGACACTACTTATATTAAAACTGGTAGAAAAACTTTCAGGAGTATTTCACTGGCACAGACTAATTGCCAGAAAGGAAGAAATGAGATTTGGATGACATTAATGCAGTGAATTAGAATTGTCCTGTCTTGTTTTTCCTTTTAATAAGTCAGAACCTTCTGGCAGGAAAGAGTAAGAAACTGAATGAAAGAGAATTTAAGTAACCCAAAAGAGTTTAAAGAATAGAGGGAGATACAGTCTTTCTGATTGGCTGTATACATCTGGCCTCCAGTGATGTGCCAGCTCACTAGGGGATAGGGTGGAATAGTGAATAATAAGAAAGTAAGTACTAGGGAAGTAGAAATTATTTCTTAATTATTTCTATTGCTAGAAGCTTTTCATGGATTGTATTGTTTTGTCCTACAAAGACAGAAATGCATCTGAGGGGGAACAATGGTATGAAAAAAGAATGACCCTAATTTCTCCCTTGGTTTACATACTACCTGTCTTCACACCTTTCTTTCTCACTTGATGCTTATCTGTCTGTTTTCCTTTCCTCTGTTTCTTTCCGTCATTTTTGATGTCTTCAGCCTCCATATCAAGGTGTACTACCAAATACATCTGCCAGCATCCTCTCATAAGCCTGCAAGAAATGAGTTGCAAGTTATTGGTCACAAAGTGTATCTGATGATGGTGAAGAGGACTCTTTTGTGCTACTGGTGTTGTATATTAATTAAATGGTAAGATTTTAATTGGAAATATTGAGAAATGGCTTATCACAAGACAGGAGACCTCAGCTCCATATGGGTTTCACATACCTTTTCTATATCCTACAACATGCTGTTTTTCCTGACTGAAAGGAACTATGGGGAGTGAGAGGACAAAAATTTTTGTGAACCATGTCAAGCTTTACTCAAGCAGGGTGCAGTTAAAACAGTGGACTCCTGTAGAGTAGGAGTGATATTATTTCCTATGCACTATCTCTTAATGTCTTTTGAATTAAGCTTAAAAGCTATTTGGAATAAGACTTTCTTTTGCTAGAGGCCACAGACCATGACTACTAGCCTGGTGTTCCTGTGCAAGGTAACAGATGTAGGCATCAGGGAAGCAGCTTCTGCAGGGACCTCTGCCAAGATGCATGGGAAAGGTGGGATCAGATAAGTCTTGCACCGTGCACAGTAACATACTTTGTTCCATGTAAAGGGAAGAAAGTGTCTAGAACTTGCTTGGTGCCTGAAAAATAACATAACATACATATTGGGGAAACGACCCCACCAAACATGTTTGTTTGACCTGTGTACGACTATCCAAGAAACTTGGATTTGGATAATATAAATACTGATGTTTGAAAAGAGATCATAGAAAAAAAAGAAGACAAATTTTCTGGGATCAAAGGTACTGGCTAAAAAATACTGACACACATCTTACATTTTCTATTTAATCTCTCTGTGTGAAGTCTAGCTTCAAAAACCTGGAATATGTTCCTGGAAAGTTCTTTTAAGGCAAGGGCATGATAAGGGGAGAACAGTAGATTTGGCATGTCTGAGAAGCAATCTATTCCTTATTTTTGTTGACCTTTGCATTCACCTTACTGCTGTGTGAAAGCACATTTTTTCAGAATAAACTAGAAAGGAAATCTGTTCATATTAAAGTGCTGACATGTTCCCTTGCTGCTCAGATTTTATCTTAACAAAAGGTGTTGCATCATGGTACAAGAACCCGGGGGAGCTATAAAGACAGTACTCATGTGTTTTTACTGTTTAGGACTGAGAGTCATGTTAGGGCACAATACAAAAAGGATTAAAAAAAAAAAAAGGATTTTGAGGCTACTGTATATATGTATTATCTGATAAATATCTCATACAGACTTCATAAATAGCCCTGGTGACACCCAGAACTTCCCTCTCTTGTGTGAGGGTTTGAAACATTAGTCTACAGAATCAAGGCTTTGGGAAGTGGAAAAGTTTGTGCCATGAGGGAACAAAACTTTCTCCACAGCTGTGATGCTAAAGAGGCATCCTTTCTCCTTAAGACCGGTTACCTTAGGCTCCTGTTACAGTCAATGGAGAGGAATAGGAATATTTAACATTGCTATTCATCTTAATCGAAGGGGTCATCTGCTGTAGAAGCGCTGATCACTCTCCACTGACTCAACTGTCTACCCACCTATAGAGACAGACATCTCTATAAATGTATCTGTAGTGTAATTGCCTGTGGTGAAAGGAGACAAATACCAGTGCCCAAGGATTTTCCTGGTACACAAATGTTACAAAAACAAAGGCAGTATGAAATGAGTGATAAATACTGTGTTAGGAGACCTGCAAAACCAGGGCTTAAGTTTCTTGGGCTGGGCACCCCAAATTTGCAGACACTTTTAACTTTCTGTGCTTAAAGATCCCATATATCTCTGGGAGTAAAAATAGCACTGGCTAAACTTGGAAGGTTTATATCTTAGATAAAAACAGACATCTACATATACATTCATGTGGAAAGTGTACCTGTATCTCTGATCAGAAGGAAGTGGGGAGCCAGTCAGAGGCTGCTCTGAGATCATGTGAGTATGATGCTTTAAAAGTATGGAAACAAACCAATCACAAAGCAGTCTGAAAATAGGTGGGGTGTGAGCCAAGAGCCATGTGCTTGGGTCAGGGGAATGAGGCCATAGGCAGAGGTCAGCCTGTGGTACAAGGGCCCCATGTGGAGCTTACCACAAGGTCACGTGTTGTCAAGTGCACAGCTGGGATGTTCTGCTCTGTCTGCTGGGGATGTTCTGCTCTGTCTGCTGCTCTGTCTCTGGGGATTTTCATAGAATCATAGAA
>NW_010271574.1:0-1525 GCF_000690775.1 Eurypyga helias
GATGACGTCATGATGAGGATGTTGTCGTGGTGACATCACGTTGGTGATGTCATAATGATGTCGAGGTGATGATGTCATCGTGGTTACGTCGAGAGGGTGACGTCGAGGTGATGATGTCATCACAGTGAGGCCGAGGGGGTGACGTCGAGGGGGTGACATCACAACGGCGTCGAGGTGATGATGTCATCAGGGTGAGGCCGAGGTGATGACGTCATGATGAGGATGTCGTCATGTTGACATCACATTGGTGATGTCATAACGATGTCAAGGTGATGATGTTATCGTGGTGATGTTGAGGCGGTGACGTCATGATGGCATCGAGGTGATGATGTCATCGTGGTGACGTCGAGGCGGTGATGTCAAGGAGGTGACATCGATGTGATGACGTCACGATGACGTTGAGGTGATGACGTCATGATGATGTTGAGGTGATGATGTCATGATGGTGTGGAGGTGATGACATCACGACGATGATGTTGCAGGGATTTGGACCCGGTTTCAGGGATTTGGATCCGGTTTCAGGGATTTGGACACAGTTTCAGGGATTCGGATCTGGTTTTGGGGATTTGGATCTGGTTTTGGGGATTTGGATCCAGTTTAAGGGATTCGGATTCAGTTTAAGGGATTCAGACCCAGTTTTGGGGATTCGGATTCCGTTTCAGGGATTCGGATCTGGTTTTGGGGATTTGGATCCAGTTTAAGGGATTCGGATTCAGTTTAAGGGATTCAGACCCAGTTTTGGGGATTCGGATTCCGTTTCAGGGATTCGGATCTGGTTTTGGGGATTTGGATCCAGTTTAAGGGATTCGGATTCAGTTTAAGGGATTCAGACCCAGTTTTGGGGATTCGGATTCCGTTTCTGGGATTCGGATTCCGTTTCAGGGATTCGGATCTGGTTTCGGGGAATTGGACCCGGTTTCGGGGATTTGGACCTGGCTTTGGGGATTTGGACCCGGTTTCAGGGACTTGGATTTGGTTTCAGGGCTTTGGACACAGTTTCAGGGATTCGGATCTGGTTTTGGGGATTCAGAACTGGTTTAAGGGATTCGGACCCGGTTTCAGGGATTTGGATCCGGTTTCAGGAATTCGGACAGTTTCAGGGATTCGGATCTGGTTTGGGGGATTTGGACCTGGTTTCAGGGATATGGATCCGATTTTGGGCATTCAGATCCAGTTTAAGGGATTCAGACCCAGTTTCAGGATTTGGATCCAGTTTCGGGGATTCGTATCCAGTTTCAGGGATTCAGATCTGGTTTTGGGGATTTGGACCCGGTTTCAGGGATTCGTATCCAGTTTCAGGGATTCAGATCTGGTTTTGGGGATTTGGACCCGGTTTCAGGGATTCGTATCCAGTTTCAGGGATTCAGATCTGGTTTTGGGGATTTGGACCCGGTTTCAGGGATTCGGACATGGTTTGGGGGATTTGGATCCAGTTTAAGGGATTAGGATCCGGTTTAAGGGATTTAGATCCTGTTTTGGGGATTTGGACCCGGTTTTGGGGATTTGGATCCGGTTTAAGGGATTC
>NW_010271574.1:1712-2147 GCF_000690775.1 Eurypyga helias
CCGGTGTCGGGGATTCGGACCCAGTTTTGGGGATTCAGATCCAGTTTTGGGGATTCGGACTCGTTTTCAGTGATTTTGACCCTGTTTCGGGGATTCAGACCCGGTTTCGGGGACTCGGACCCGGTTTCGGGGACTCGGACCCCGGGGCAGACTCTCCCCCTGCTCCCCGGGGCGTTTTACGCTGGGAAAAAAGCAGGAAACCTCAAATATTCCGGGTTTTGGGCCGGGAACGTTGTTGACGTTGGAAAAGGTCGAAGGTCGTTGGGGAGCAGCCGCTCGGCTTCGCGCCCGCTGGGAGCGGGGGGAGCCCCGGCCGCGCGGGGTCAAGGTCCAGGAGGGATTCGGGGCGCCCAGGACCCGGTGGAGGTCGGCCCCAGAGCGGATCTCGGCCCTAAAGCCCACGGGGGTCCGCCCTATAGCCCATGGGGGTCTGCC
>NW_010271575.1:0-9051 GCF_000690775.1 Eurypyga helias
AGCCCGCACAGCTTCGCCAGCGCCAGGGAGCGCAGACATCTCCTGCTCGGTGATCTGAAACCGACAACAACGCCACTACCTCTCTCCCGGGTTCCCCTACAGCCCGCGCCCTCCTCTAGCCAATGTGCGCAGGCGCGACATACTGCAAGCCAGTGAAAAGCTTCACTGAGATTTAGTCCCGCCCCTTGAGCGCGCTTCTCCTCTGCTCGCTGTTTCCCGCCCGCCAATGAGAGTGAGGCGCGGGGCGCGTCCTCGCGACTGGGAGCTGAGCGGGGAAGATGGCGGTAGTGGAGCCGGCGAAAAGGAGCTTGGGCGCCTATCAGCTCGGCGCCAGCAGTAGTCACTGGGCCATGAAAAGCACTGAGGCGCGTTCCCGCTTCGTTGAGGGTTCTGTCGTCAGGATCTTTATGGAAAACTTTCTGTGAGTGAGCGATGGGCGCCTTGTGCTCCCAGGTGGTGGTGGCCAAGCGTCCGCCATTGGCCGTGGGGCACCTGTGGGTGCTGGCGTGCGGATTCCCTGCTGTCTCAGGGGTCGGTGGCTTGCTTGGGCGGTCTCTGCTTCCCCTCCTCTGACCCGTTTCAAAGCATGTGCGGTGCTGGGGAGCTGGCAGTTAAGTGGGAGGGTAAAACCTGGACTACAGGGCCGGCGAGGTAGGGACGTGCTAGCTGCGGCCGTTGCCGCCGTGGCGTACGGTGTGGGGAGTCGCCCTCGGTTAACAGCGGGCCTTAGTGAGGCAAGTCGGGGCAGGAAGAGAGTGCGTGGAACACTTTTTTTCCTTAAAAGGTGATACCTTGCTCAGAGAAGGTAGAGGCCCGGTTGCGTGGATTACGATTCGCGTCGGTTCTTAGTGCAGTGTCGCTTCCGTGGGGATGCGCTCCCCAGCGGCCGTCGCGCCGGTCTTTCTTCCCCTAAAGCGGTGGTTGCTTTTGTCCCTGTCAGCCTCTGCATGCTTTTTTCCCTCTTAGTTAGGTGATTGTCATGTAGGGGAGAGGAGGGGAGAGTGCAGAAGGTGTTCGTAGGGCGGCAGGAATAGGCCTTGAGAACCATTAGAATAAAATATCTGTGGTGTTATCTTTTGCACGGGCTTTCTCCAGCTTTTTTGTTTTGGGAATACCGTTCTGTTTGGAGCTATTATAGTTACTAGTACAAATTTTCAGGACATTTTCTTATGGCTGGTAGGCCGATGGGTCAGCCTTGAGAACAGTTCTGAGTAGCATAGTTTATGGGTCACACTATGTGTGTCAAGTGAAACTTCAAATAGAGCAGTTTAAGCTTCAGCATGAAGGGTTCAAATACCTTCTCTAACATGAGTACATGGGTTATGTTATTGTCTTATCATTAACTGCTTTCTGTTTCTATTTTGGTGTTACTCTCTCAGTGAATGGTGGAGTTCATTGTAGTTTTGGGTGGTTACTGATCACACCAATATTAATGGTTTGTTTTGAATTTGCGTGCTAGGGGTTGGTCTCTTCCTGTAATTGCTGTTGCAGTAGGCATTCTGAATGCGCAGGATGAAAGGCGTCTAATACAATTAAAAAAATAAAATCACTGATAACAGGATTTTGTAACTTAAGGAAGCTACTGCATGATGTATCAGTACAGAATTCCACAGACTTCCTGCAGACCGTAAGACCCAAGTACATTGTATGCTTTAGGCAAGTGGAATCTCCTGTGACTAGTGCAGCAGGCAGCTGGAATTAAAAGCGAGACTTGACTGAATTAACCTTTTTTTTTTTTTTTAAACTTGTAAAATAATACGATGTCCCAGTAAAGTCAAAAGAAATTGTCATTATGTGACTGCATTTCATTCTTTATAACCATTTGTTTTAAGAAAAATTGTTTTAAGAAATCTGGCTGGTAGGAGTGTATTCCATAATGGTTATTGTAGTGTTAGTTTTCACTCTGAGATTTTCTTACAAAACAGTATTTGATGATCGAGATTGGATTTCATAATTTAATCTGTCATATTTAATATAATCTTAAAGTGGTTTTAAGTAAATTTTTTTAAAGTGGTGTGGTGTTCATAAGGTTCAAAAAACTGTTGTGCTTTCAGAACATATGATGTGTGTGAAGTACGTCCAGGACCCAATCTGAACATGATTGTAGGTGCTAATGGAACAGGAAAGTCAAGCATAGCTTGTGCCATCTGCCTTGGACTGGCTGGAAAACCTTCTTTCATAGGGCGAGCTGATAAGGTAACTGTGAACTTCTGTAATTTGCTTGTTTAATCTGAGCTTCATTAAGAACCCTGTCCAGTAGAGGAGGGGGAAAATGACTGTCTTCCTTGATTTGCTTTATTTTTAATAAAAAGTAGGGCGTCCAAATTGTAGAACCACCTGGTCCAGAGACAAAAATTTTTACTAAAGAGGTTTTGTCTTGCTTAACTACTTGTTGTCTTGGCTGAATTATGAAATGGAAACACTTGAATTGTACTGGAATCTGAGTGGACTGGAGGTTATATTTGAAAATCTCGAAGCATCCACAGTGGGGTGTGAAAATGCCACCTAATACATAAATACCTATTGATGAGAAATACCAACCAAAGAGAAATTGAAAAAAAAAAAAGGTAACTTAAATTTCTAAGTATATAGAACCTGTAGAAATATCCTTAATGTGTCTGAGAATTTATCTAAAAGCATGGAGCCACTGATCTTTGATTTAAATGGAAGTTCGTTTGTTTTCAGTTGTAACATTGTTATTTTCATTTTTTGCTCCCAAGAGATGTGTTGATATCATAGTAGGAAGTTTGTATTGGCAAATTTTTACGTTTTGATCTTGTTTTCTTGGGATATTCTGGTTGGATTAAATACATTTCAGTACATTTTTGGAGCACTCAGTCTGTCTACCTAAGTGACTGTACATACTCTGGTTGAAGCTCAGGCTTGAGCAAATGTAAATGTGGAAGTGGACTGAGTGGCAGTGCTGTATGTTGGTATTTTTATTGCCTTTTCATGTTCATATATTTTTAGAATTGGCAGTTCAATTAGTACAGATGTTTGGAAATGTCTTTCATTTGTTTGCTTTGTTCTCCAAATTCATGAGAATTTGTCTTCCTTTCTGTGGATCTGCTGACTATAATTTCTTCTGTTTTGGAGGTTGTAATTGGTCAGAAATTGTAAACCTGTGGGTGAAGTTCTAGTGCTGCTAGTTGATGAGGAAGATAACAGTGTTTTTCGTCAGTTTCAGTTAACACACAGTAAAAGAAATTCTTGTTCTTAATTTTAAGTTTTCAAAGAAATACCCCATAACGTCTATAAATATTAAAGAAACATATTTTTGTAAGAGATTATATTTTAATACATTGTTATATTGCAATAGTAACTTTTATAATTAATTTTGTAGGTTGGTCTCTTTGTAAAGCAGGGATGCTTGAAAGGTGTAGTAGAAATTGAACTGTAAGTAGTGAATTGAATTTCCTCACACACTTTAATTATTTTCCCACAGAATCATTCACAAAATTGTTAAAAATTGTACCTGGTGTACAGATGTCTATCTCTAAGCTCGTGATTTATTTTTCTTTTCTTTTCACCGAGACTTCAAAATTTTAAGCAAATTTTAATTGCCATGCAAGAAATAAGCAGTGATGGCTGGACTTGATTTTGCTTTCTGAAGCATTTTATCTTGTCTTGATATACAAAGAATATATAGATAAAAGATTTTTAACTCAAATGTAATCAAAAGCCAAATACATCATATACATAGAATGATTTAAGGTTCAGATGGTAGAGATTCAGTCAGTACTGCCATCATTAGGTGGTGGTTGGAAATTATTTTTAAAGAAGAAAAAAACCCACTCCAAATTCTAAATTTAAAACTGAATATTCTGCCTTCACTTTCTTAAACTGATACTGCTGGTCTGAGGGGCTTCTTTACATTCTTACTGAAAACATCACATATTGAAAAAAAGAGTAGATCTGACTAATTCTAGCAAATGCAGTTTTCTAGGTAAGCTTTTGCAAAACAGAGCAACCAAAAAATCGTTCGGACTTGCTCTGTAAAATTCCATTGTAACTTGTGGTTACAGGGCAATATTACATGCCTCCTGTAAGTGTGGTGTGTTTGGGGTTTTTTGACGACTGAAGAGAGACTATCCTAATTGATTTCCTTAGTGGTTGGGATTTTTTGTGGAGAGCTTAGCATGAAGCTGCAATAGCACTGGTGGTTTTGATCAGCCTTAAACTGACATGTTTGCCTGAACTAAATAGAACTCAGACTATGAGTTTATTTATATAATAATTGACCACCCTGATTTGATTATATAAAAAGAAAAAAATTTTTAAAGACCTGTTCCAGTATATCTTTTTTTCCTTGAAAAAATCTTACCCGCTTTCATTCATGTGGGACATTCTTTGGAGAATGTCATGAAGTAGAACATTCTTTGGAGACTGGCCAAGCAATAGGTTAGGAGGTAGATCATTCAATAGAAGGTGTGATTGTTTCAATATAGATAGATTCTTGTGTTACTCAGAAGTCTAAAGAAAGTCTGGCAATATGTGAAGACATAGCATTTTTACTGTAGTGGTTGCAGTCCTCTGTCTAATTGGTAGAAAAAATTTAAATGCAGTATCTAGGGTGAGAGAGCAATCATGCAGACGATTGCTTTTTGACAGGAATTTTGAAATTTAAGTTCTATAATATTGTGGTTTCAGCTCTGCTAGCAATTAAGTACCACACTGTCTTGGTTGAATTTGGCCCTTGGATTTTAATGAAAATAAAGAGGTATAGCAGTTAGAAGTCCTTAATTTGAAAGAAGGGAGCATGGCTTTGTAGGTCTTTTGAAGGTAGTCTGGTATTATTAAATTAAAGTAATGGATACTTGTGAGGAAATAATTACAGTCTTCAAGAAGAAGGCTCCTATCCCTGTGGCACACTGGAAGCTGTTGAGTTACTCACTTCTAAGGTACGCAGCCTCCGAACTTTTATAAGTCCTTATCCTCCATCTTTAACTTCACAGGCACTAGACAATTTCTAAATCAAAATGGTGAGCAAAATGTCAAGAATTTATGACTATCTCTTTACTCTTTTTGTTAGTGATGCACCTTAATCAGACTAAATTTTTGAAGGTAAGTGCTGAGCTAGGGAGCTAAGTGGACAACTCATGCATCTTTGCTATTCTTTAAAAGCAGAAAATAAAAACAAATCAGTATTATTCATACTGCGTGATACTATTTTTATTCCCAAATGGAATCTATGCACACAGCTTATTGATGTTGTTCTGTACACCAGTATTTTTTGCTTTAAAGACATAGAATTAATGTACACCCTCTGCATACAATTTTTAAAACTTATAAATGTTATATAAAAATACACTTTTACATAAACTATTCATGCTGTAACAACTTTTAAAAGGTTCATACATTCAGCTAGAGTATGTCATTTTTATAAATAACTTCCAGTAAGTTAGGATTTACAGGTATTCTTGATGTTTTCTGTATGAGATGAAGTCATCACTGAATTACTGGATGTTTTCTGAAGCATAAAATGTGAATTTACTGTTATTGTCCAGTTAAATTATGTTAAATATTTATATGCTAAAAGTTTTAATATCCTAACTCATAACATACTTTGACACTTGGTAACTTTTGCATATTCTCAAAAGTGTAAGCACTTGTTTTTATTAATCAGGTCTAAGACACCTGACAATATCATTATCACACGTGAGATTCAAGTGATGAACAACACATCAGCATGGTTTATCAACGGAAAGCCAACAACCTTGAAAACAGTAGAAGAGCAGATTGCAGCCTTAAACATCCAGGTGGACAATTTGTGCCAGTTTCTTCCTCAGGTATGAATCAATTTTGAAAGGCAGTGGGTGCAAATGGAGCACTGTGTTGTGAGAGGGTTTTGTTGCTACTTAGCTTTTATGGCATTTCAGCAGTTCAGTGGGACAGCACAAAGAATGAGAGGAATGAAATAGACATAGTGGTGTGATGGTGAAAGAAAGGAGGACCTGTGTGACCTTTAAACCTCACCAACTGCGTGGGTTTCTACCTGCTGTCAGTTAACACTGAAAGGAAAGCTGCGGATGTTCCCTGTGTTGGTGTTTGAGTAGCAGCACTAGCAATGATAGCTCTCTGTCCTGTCTGTGCAGCTGTAGGGATGTTACTAAGCAACGAATCTGTAGGGAAGTTTTTATAAGGTCTTGAGGTCTAGCACTGTCTCTGTACCTCTACCTGCATGGTTCCTATAGCTCTACATCCATGACTTTCCTAGTCAGTCCCAACATGCAGTTGTCTGGTTATATCCTGTTAGTTCCTCAGGGTTGGATTCTGTACTTGGTAAGTGAAGGGGAAGAATTGTCTGGATTTTTTTTCTCCAAAAACCAGGAAGTCCTGCTAAATGGCTCTGCAGTTGCAACAGAGACTGCTACTAGAGTCTTCATTTTGGTAACATCTGTGATTCAACAGTTTCTTTAGCTTGGCATAGGACTTAAAGATACTTAGGATCAAATTATGTAAGAGTAAAATCATCCTGATGGAAAATAACTCCTGAAGGAGAGACTACAAGAAGTTTCCATATCTGAATCCATGCTGAGGCATATCAGGATTTCTGTGCAGATAACTACATTGCCTCACAATTGCACCTTAAAAAAAGTTATGGCAGGTTGCTTCCTGAAACCTTCCCAGTTCATGTGGATCATCAGGAACAGTAGTAAAAGGAAACCTTATCAGACTCCAGCCAATCATGGGTTTATTGTTCTATTCAAGGAGAAGAGCATTCAAGAAGACATGCTGAAAACCATTAAAATTTAGAAAGCTAATATTGAAGAAACAAGTATTCTGTTTTTTCTTTTTTTTTTTTCATTAGGAAAGTTTTCATATCCACAATATTTGTTTAGTGTAGGTATTCTGTATACTCTACCAAGATAACTTTTGTATGTACAACAGCTTTTTTTGTTTAGTACATAAATGTCAGTTCAGTTCTGTGTTGAAAGTTTTCACTTATTTGTTTTCTGCACTTTATCAATGGTAAGCACACCTTTCGCTCCAGTTTTGGTTTTGGGCTGTTACGCTGCCTTGGACAGTAGCAATGCTTCCTGATATCCTTGTCTGTCAGCCTTAATATTAACTTCTACATTGCTTAACTTTTGAGTTTATAGTAGCATTTATAATGGGATGGTGTAGCCTCAGCAACTTGAGAACAAATATTAAGAATACAGTGGAATAACACCTTTAATTGTCTCTACTAAACTGTTCAGAGGAATGATAGCCAATTCAAAAATAATGAATCAACCCTCAAAAGCTATTCTCAAAAGCTGCCAAACAGCCAAGAACAGCTGTTTAAGCTTAAATTATTCCAGGACAGCTTCAAGGAAACTATATATTAAGTCTTATAAATGTTTAGGAGGGTTTGGTTGCTAGTCTTGAGATGGTCAGCCTATGCTTAACTGTACCACCTGTTAGTCAGGTGATGCTCATGAAAAGTATGTTGGTGTATTTAAATCTAGTATTACTTTATTGCACTGTTCTGACTAATACTGTACTTTTGTAACTTTTTTTTATGTTGTAGGACAAAGTTGGAGAATTTGCAAAGTTGAGTAAGATTGAATTGCTTGAAGCTACTGAAAAATCCATTGGTCCTCCAGAAATGTACCAATTTCACTGTGAACTGAAAAACTTCAGAGAAAAGGAAAGAGAGCTGGAGGTAAAATGTGCATTATAGAAATGGAGAGCAGTAGCTGTAGAGAAATTCACAGTCGTGGTTTAACCTAATGTGGCGATTAAGTACCACACAGTTGCTCGCCCACCTCCCCGCAACACCTTTTTCCCTAGTGCAGGAGGAGAGTCGGAGGAAAAGACAAGGAAAGCTCATAATGTTGAGATAACAACTATTTAATAACATAAATGAAAATTATAGTGGTAGTAATGCTAACACCACTACTACTACTACTAAGTAATTAAAATAATAGAAAATGGAACATATGATACAGTAGCTCACCATCCCCCGACAGACAGGCAGCCAGGTCCCAGAAAAGCAAGAGAATGAGCCCGAGAGCCCCAGGGTGACAACCCCACCAGGACAGAAAGTTAGCAGACCCCCCAGCCCACTAACAAAAGGCCCACTAACAAAAGACCCTGCCTCACTGCTAACAACTGTGCCAAGAGCTAATGACTCAGCTTTCAATTCAGCTCAAAGTCTTAATGACCCCTGCCAGGCCACTTCCCACCTCAGAAGTGGGCATGTGTACTGAGCCTGACACACTACAGAGTGAAACACTCCCTTGGCCACTCTGGGTAAGCTGTCAGCACTGTGAAGAAAAGGACCTCGTTCTTTCCTGATACCACCACATTCTCCACCCTTTGTTTCATACCATTTACATCATGCTTAAGCCCTGCACTATTCCATAAATTCTCATTAACCAGCTCCCCCTTTTCTGTCCCACACAGATATCGTTCCCTCAGTCTATGGGCCATTTTGTAAAAATGTCCGATAGTCCATGACTTCAGGTTCCATCAGGTGTGGGGGGCACTCAGGACAGGAAAGGTGGAGTGTTGTGTGGAATCTTTGGGCAACAAAATCATCTCAGGTCAGGTTCACTGCTGCACTTCTTCAAGGCTTGTCTTCTGTAGGTGTGGGTGATTTCTGCTACAACACAAAACTCAGAACAAGGGTTAGTTGCAGCAATTGATGTCCCTCATGCACTGTAATTTATGGGCTATTTTCCCCCAGATTCAACTCCCCTTGAGGCACACATCAGACTTCCCCATCGTCTCTCATTACCCATCAAGTGCACCCAGGTCCCTGAGCGAAAGCAATCCCAGATGGGTTTGCCATTGCCCGAGGCAGCAATAACCCAAACTCTTTTCCCCAGCATATTTTTAACATGCACTACAGGGACTTTATCTCCTTCTACAGTATGTAGAAGTTTTGATTGGGTGAGGCCAGCATGAATGACAGATCCTCTAGTGTTGACTAACCAAGCGGCTTTTGCTAAATGTATGTCCCAGTGTTTGAGAGTTCCACCCCCGCTATTCCTCTCAGGGTGGTCTTTAGCAGTCCATTGCACCATTCGACCTTCCCAGACGCTGGAGTGTGGTAGGGGATGG
>NW_010271575.1:9099-9443 GCF_000690775.1 Eurypyga helias
TGCTTAGGAAATTGGTCCCATTGGCTGATTCAGTTCTTTCTGGGATGCCATGTCATCACAGGACTTGCTTCTCAAGGCCCAGGATAGTATTTTGGGCAGTGGCATGGTACATGGGATATATTTCCAGCCACCCAGTGGTTGCTTTCACCATTGTGAGCAGGTGGCACTTGCCCTGGAAGGTTTTAGGGAGCGTGATGTAGTCAGTTGGCCAGGCCTGTCCATATCTGTAGTACAACCATCATCCCCCATACCAAAGAGGCTTTATCCTCTTGGCTTGTTTGATGGTAGCACATGTCTCACATTTGTTAATATCCTGAGCAATGGGGTCCATGGGCAAGTCCCTC
>NW_010271575.1:9516-9750 GCF_000690775.1 Eurypyga helias
CAGCTCGCCTTTATGTTGCCAGTCCAGATCTACCTGAGCTACTGCAATCTTAGCAGCCTGATCCACCTGCTGATTGTATCTGTGTTCTTCAGTAGCTCTATTTCTGGTTACATGGGCATCGATGTGACACACTTCGACGACCAGGTTGTCTGTACAGGAAGCAATGTCCTGCCATAGCACAGCAGCCCAGATGGGTTTGCATTGGCGCCGCCAGTTGCTCTGCTTCCATTGTTG
>NW_010271576.1:0-6927 GCF_000690775.1 Eurypyga helias
GCGGCTTTGCCCCAGCAGCCCCCCCGGGACAGGCCGTGGCCTGGGAACCGCCGGGAAGAGCCGTTCCGGGCGGTGAGTCCCCCAGGGATGCGCAGCGGTTCCGGGAGGAGACCGCACCGGGAACAGGAGCTCCGTCTCGGTTAAGGTCATGGAAGAGCCCCACCCAAACCGCCCCGCTGGGAAGGTTGGTCCGGGTTTGCTGGGAGACTCGAGCGTTTGTCCTGAACTTTCTGGCGCTTATTTCCAGCACCTGGGAAAGGCACCGGGAGGGCGCCGACGAGCCCTGGGCTGGGGCGAACTAGAGCAGTAGGGTGCCCACCCGAGTTGCTGTTTCTGCTCCTCGCTCCCGCTTCGTGCGCAGAGCAGGAGCGATGCTCGCCCTCCCTGTGCCAGCGCAGGCGTGGGCGTTTGAACATCCTGTGCGGGGACAAAGCTTTTCCGAGAGTGACAACGAGACGTTGGCCCCGACGGCTGCGAGGGACGGTGTCTCCTCGCCGCGGAAGGGGAAGCCAGGCCAGAACTGGCACAGGTTGCGCAGCTGGAGAAGGAGCTTCTGCAGCAGCCGGACGGCATAGGGAAAACTGCTTGTTGGGACAGACCCAGTGCCGTGGGGGATGTTGAAAACCTTGACACGTGTACAGTAAAACCAGGTCGAGGAGAGGCTCCTGCTTTAGTGCCCACGTGTGCCTGACCCAAGGGGTGGAGCCTCCTCAGTATCCATGACCCAAAATGGGTACATATATTGTCAAGTGAGTTTCTCGAAGAAAGAGGTAAAAAATGTACCTGTTGGTCCTTGGTAACCATACGTAAATACGTTGGCTTGGGTGACAGGTAGGTTTGCATCCCGCTTCTGCCTCCCCGTGGTTTGTGCTGGGGGCTGCCACAGTTCCTGCTGCGCTCAGGAACCCTTTCGCAGGCCCGAGACGCTGCAGCAATGATGGAAAGAAACTACTGCTTTTAGACTTACCGTCTTGGCAGACTTGGAGTAGTTCCTCCTAACAGGATCCTCCTGCTGTGGAGGAGCAAAGGGGAGTTTTGGACCCAGTGCATCTCCCTTTCTGCAGTGTCTCTTGCTGGAAGGCAGTTCCTCCTGCCCTCGGTCAGTTGAGCTGGTTGGTGCTGAGCACACAGCAGCGGCTGCTCGGGCGTTACTCTTGGGTCCTGCGACGTTCCGGTCGCCTCACTCATGTTACAGGTGTCTGCGACTTCTGCTTTAACCTTCAGTCGAGTCTTCTCTGTGCTTTTCTACCCTCCTCATCCCTTTCCTGCTGCTGCCGCTCGTTCTCTGCCCGCTCCCTTCATGGTGCCGTCTCACGGCTTCACGCATCCTGGCTGACCAGGAAAGACGGCACGGCGCCTCGCGTGGCTTGAGACACCTTTTTGTCCCGAGTGCAGTTGATTCGACGTGTGCGCTGTGCTTGTGTGTGGTGTTTGTTCTCTTGCTCTCTGTAGGACACGGCGGGGCATGAGCGCTTCAGAACGCTGACTCCCAGCTACTACCGAGGAGCCCAAGGGGTTGTTTTAGGTAGGAGGCGCGTGGCAGAAAAACACCATCGCAAAGAGCGCGGGCTTTGTGACAGCCTAAAGGAGACTGTCTCCACACGGGAGGTTGTCTGGGCGGATCAAAGGGAGGATTATGGGTTTTACAGCGTCGCTGGGTCGTTAGCCCAGACGGAGCAGAGGGTGCCGCTGGCAGGAGAGGCTTCTCCAGAGTGTTTTCAGTTAAAGCTCCGGGTGTTACACCGCGAGCTGCTGAGCGGACGCGTTATTGGCTTTGTAGTAATTACTTCACTGAGTTTCTGGCAGTAAGGCAAATGGGTGTTTTGTCTGTTGTCCCTTCCCCACCCCCAATGTTTTTACTTTTTTTTTCCCCAGAAACTATTGATCTGATGACTGTAAGACATGAGGTTTGTAGCACAGGTTGTGGGTGGCTTGTGCCGTTGTGCATGACAGCACCCATCGGAAAAAGCAGGGGCTCTTCTTGGGGGCTGAGTCAAACACCTTGCTGCACGGCGCGTCCTTCCTGCCTAGGATGCAGCTGGTTAAACCCGAGTGATCAAGCGAATGCCGTTACGACGGTACCGGTGACTAAAAGTCACTTTTGAGTCAGAATCTGCCTTTTCAGCAGCAGTGCTGCGCTGACACGTTACGCAAGGGGACAGAACACCTCTTACTTTAAAATACTCCCCGTGGCCCATCCAGAATAGTAATGGGTATGCGATTGCTGCTGCAGAGGTGCTCGTGTTCCGTGCTCCCTGGTGACTTGGTGTGAGCACAGTCAGGGTGTTCCAGCTCTGGGAAGAGAATACGGCTGAGGCGTCTTTCCGTAACTCCCTAATGCTGCACTTCGTGGGGTGGGGGGAGCGTAGTCAGCTAGTTCTATCATAATGAAGTAAACATCGTTCAAGACTACAGCTGTTCTCTCCTCTTCCTCCGTTACTAGTGTATGATGTCACAAGAAAAGACACTTTTGTGGGACTGGAGAGCTGGCTGAGTGAGCTGGAAATGTATTCCACTGATGGCAACGCTGTGAAGATGCTGGTTGGCAATAAAACCGACAAGGTCAGTTTAGAAATGCACCCTCTTGTGCCCTTCCGCAGGTTACTCGGTCCTGACGGCGCGGATGTGCGCAAAGTGCCGACGCGAGCACCCCTGCGCGGGAACGAGGGCTAAGCGGGCTCCGCTGCCGCCTCGCTCCTGGCACATATCAGGGTCATGACTGTGGTGGAAACTCTGCTGGAGCAGCTGATGGGTCTTTAGGAGAGCGAGAGTTCTGCCTAGGAACTGCCGTTGCCGTTGGGGTTAACCGCGGAGCAGCAGCGTCACTGCTGCTCCCCTTCTGACCAGACTCTTCTGGGGAGCTGGGGAAGGGGCTGGGCGCAGGGTGCTGTGTGTTGATGTGTCTGAGGTGCCTGCTGCATAGTTGGATGTTTCACTGCAAGAGGTTTCTAGTGTGGCTGCCCTGAACTAGGCTCTCTTCTGAAAGCGGGGAGGTTTACATTAGATATCGGGAAGGAATTCTTCCCGCAGAGGATGGGGAGCACTGGGACAGGTTCCCAGAGAAGCTGTGGATGCCCCATCCCTGGGAGTGTCCAAGGCCAGGCTGGATGAGGCTTCGAGCAACCTGGTCTGGCGGAAGGTGTCCCTGCCCATGGCAGGGGGTGGGACTGGGTGGGCTTTAAGGTCCCTCCCAACCCGAACCAGTCTGTGATTCTGTGATTCTGGCCATTCTCAGATCCTTTGATGTGCCTTTTCAGCTGTTTGCCTACTGACACCCCCTTTCTGGTGTGGATCTTGCTCCTCGTTGATTCTGAGGATAGCAACGCATTCATCACCTACTGACTGGATTTTGCCACTGTTCATTTTGACCCCCCCTCAGCCTATCGGGAAGTTGTCTGGAGGGTGGGAAAATCCAGTTGCTGTTACTTTGTAGTCTTACAGACCTTCTTTTCAGCAAAACTTCACTGCTGCAGTGGTGCTTTTCCAGGTGTGCAGCGTGGCCTGTTGTAGTCATGTTCTTTATTTGTCTCCGCAGCCGGATCGCGAAGTGGAGAGAAGAGAAGGACTCCAGTTTGCTAGGAAACACTCGCTGCTTTTCATAGGTATGGAACTGAGTGCTGAAGCCCTGCACACCGTGTGTAGTGGGGTCTTGCTAGGCAGGAGTGAAGCCAACAGCAGTGTTGCCTTGACAGCCCGAATTCCTTGTTCTCCCTTCAGCTGCGTGCGTGTAGGTCTTTCTTCCAGGGGCACTCGGTGCTGGCTGCAGTCGGAAGTACTGTGCTTTGAAAGAGATGGACCCCGCGTGCCCTGGAGGCGTGGATTTTGTAGTCTCTTGAAACTAGTGGGGCTTCTTTTAACTCGGAACCTAGAAAACTGGAATTTTTCTCCTGACTGATGTCACCAAGGACCTTGGGCCATCTTTCTGTTGCTGGGTTTCTGGCGCAGCTGCGTTAAAACCCAGTATTCTCAGACCAGCAGTAAAACGTGCAATGCGAAGATGCCAGGGCAGGGAACTAGCTGTGTGGGGTTTGGGGTTCTGGGATGTGGTTTGGGGTTTTTGAATACCTTTTAGGTGAACCTTCTTGAAAAAGGTTTCCAGAGCAAACTGGAACAAATGCGTAGGGGAAAACTTGCCATTCCTTCTGCACTTTGCTTCCCAGCTTAGTTGTGGAATCATTATCTTGTAGATTTACTACCCCAACCTGAGGACAATTCCTGTTGCTCCGTTATGGAGAGAATGGGAAGCTGTGGAATTTTTTTAGGTGGAAAAAAGAGATGTGACTGGGATGCATTTCTGTTTATCACATCCAGTCGAAGTTTGCTTTTAGGGAGGTTGGCTCCTGAAGGAAACTAGATCTTCTCTCTGGTCCCAGAAAAACTCCCCACGAAGCAGAATACTCCCTGCAACTGAGATAAAATACTTCCCCCTCCCCCTGCCCCTTCTTTCCCCTCCACCAGAGACCAGTGCCAAGACGCAGGATGGAGTGCAACATGCCTTTGAGGAACTTGCCATAAAGATTCTGCAGACCCCAGGGCTTTGGGATAAAAGCAGAGCAAAACGGGGCGTCCAGCTAATGGAATCTTCAGCACAGCAGGATAAAAGCTCGTGTGGTGCCTACTGTCCGCTTCCGTAATCCTCCAGGTGGCTGCTCTCTCCAAATGGCATGGAGTCTCTTTTTCTTTACAACCAAAGTAAAGCAAAAAAACCCCAAAACCACAACAGGGGGTGGGGAGGAATTCCAAGCACTACTCCGTGCTCTTTGATCTGCCACCAGTTGTGTAGATTCAAACCCCAAATGGGTTAGCAAAATCCATTTCTGCCTGTTAACAAAATACCATTTCTCCTTTCTGCGACACGGCTGTCTCTGGTGTTTCACAGAATCATGGAACGGTTTGGGTTGGAAGGGACTTTAAAACCCCCCCCAGCCCCCCCCCCTGCCATGGGCAGGGACACCTTCCGCTAGACCAGGTTGCTCGAAGCCTCATCCAGCCTGGCCTTGGACACTTCCAGGGAGGGGGCATCCACAGCTTCTCTGGGCAACCTGTCCCAGTGCCTCACCACCCTCTCCGGGAAGAATTCCCTCCTGATGTCCAATCTCAATCTCCCTCTTTCCGTTTAAACCCATCACTCTTTGTCCTGTCACTCCCTGCCCATGGGAAAAGTCCCCCCCAGCTTCCTTGTAGCCCCCTTCAGGCACTGGAAGGCTGCAGTAAGGTCTCCCCGGAGCCTTCTCTTTTCAAGGCTGAACACCCCCAACTCTCAGCCTTTCATCACAGGAGACTGGTTTCCCTGGAGTTTCCCTGGTTACTGTCAGCTTTTTCACTACCGAGATCTGGGTGCTGCCGAGAGCATCGCTCTCTTGCTCCCTGCCATCAGCCATATTCTCCTGAAAACCAGTTTTTCTGAAGTTCCTCTCAGCGTAGAAAAAGGAGTTGCTGTGTTTTGGAATGTTCCTGAAAAGTGGCTCTTTCCCGGAGGGCACAGGGGTCTTCACGCACTCCAGGCTCACGGTCCGGAGTCACCTCGCCCTGACGTTTCCCCATCTGGGATGGTCACAGGCAGGTGGAGTGGCTGCTGTACTACTCCATGTCCGGGTTGTAGTGAAGAGGCGTCTCGATTAAGGTTTGGTGGGAGAAAAGCCCCTCCGCTGCTTGACACCACAGGTCGCCCCTCGCTGCTCTTCCCAGGGTGAAATGGGGATCCGGGCGGGTGGCTGGCGCTCTGCGTCCCTTCTGCAGTTGACAGGGTTCTCAGCAAACCCCGGTTCCCGCCGTCCTTCAGCCGTTCCAGGGCTAAAGCCAGTTTCCCGTAAAACGCGCTGCTCACGAAGACTTCCCGCCAGGCCGAGTCTGGCGCCCGTGCCACTCGTCCTGCCCGGGAACCCCCGTGCGCCGTACGTGTTCCTTCGCTCGCCGCGCAGTTTCACCGCGTGCCCTGTTCCTGCTGGCTGCATGCAGTTATGCTTTTAGATCCGCGGGGTGCGGGGACCGTCCGCTCCACGGTGCCTGCGGCCGGCAGTGCTCTACCCAAGGGAGTACAGCTCTGCGGGCTGAGCCTGGCTTGGGCTGGGCTGGGCACCCTGGGCAGCACGGCCCTGGGCGCTGCCAGACACTGAGCCGGTGTCTCGCTGAATGGCGGGGTCGTGGGGGGACAGGGAACGCGGCTGAGCCTGGGCGTTGGCAGCTCTTTCTCTCTATACACGCATAGCTCCTGCAGATACAATTCTGTTAGCCAGACGACGTGCTTCCAGATGTGTTCCTTCCCGTTTATAACTGGGCTAGAGGCAAGCGGAGCAGAAAACCCAGGACAGGGCTGTGGAGGAGCAGGTCATTTTGATTTTTGGGGAGGCTTGCTGGCAGTGAGGGAACGGCGGCTGCTTGGCAGGGAGGCACCTCGGTGTGGTTTGTAGAAACACCAGTTTACTAGTGCTTCCACGAAGGTGTGCTGGGGTGCCTTTAGTCACAGCTCCTTCCTTCAGTAACACTGCCCTACGAAGTCTGGAAGTGATGGGGAAGCCTTGGGGAGTCAGAAGAGGGGGCGAGGGGAGCACAGCAAAACCCCATCAGCAATTTGAGTCGCAGGGCTGCGTCTCTGGGAAAGAGCTGTGCGGTCTCGGTGCTCGTGGCGGCTGCGCCGCAGCTGCGTTTTGCTGCTGGTTTGTTCCGATGTTCCCCATAAACGCCACTGGTAGATAGCGTCAGGAACAGGTGCCAGTACATCCCGCTCCGGCCTCGGTCTTCCTGCTGGCTCCTGGCTTGTGTGCGCGGGCAGGCGGGGATGTCGGGCAGGGCAGGGCGCTGAACTGGTCTCTGCTGTTCCAAAACGGTCGCCTGGACAAGCCCCTTGCCTCGACGCTACGGGAGCGGAGCTTCCCAAACAGCCCCAGCCAACTCCTCGGGGGGAGTTAGAAGTTGGGGGTGGATGGG
>NW_010271576.1:7427-30560 GCF_000690775.1 Eurypyga helias
GGGGGGTGGGTTACAGGCTTCTGGGAGAAGCTGCTGGAAGCTTCCTTGGCTCCAAGTCGGATGCGATGCTGTACAGTGGTAGTACCCAGTGGGGGTGGGAGGGGGCCTACTGGAGCAGGCTGCTCCCAAGGGACAGCACACCACGGCAGGACCCACTGCAGCAGCTCGTGAAGAACTGCAGCCGTGGGAGGGGCTCACGTTGGAGAAGTTGGTGGAGACCTGTACACCCGGGGAGGGGGGCCCTCAGGGGCAGAGGGTGAGGAGTCACGGCCCCCCCCATGGCAGCAGAGACGACGTGTGATGAACCGACTCTAACCCCCATTCCCCATCCCCGTGCTGCTGTGGGGGAGGAGGGAGAAATCAGGAGCAAAGCTGGGCCCGGGAGGAAGGGGGAAGGTTTTTAAGACCTGGTTTTGTCTCTCATTATCCTCTGATTTGACTGGTAACTAATTAAAATGCTCTTTTCTCCTCAAGCCCAGCCTGTCGTGCCCGTGACTGGTGAGCGACCACTCCCTGTCCTTGTCTCAGCCTGTCTCAGCCCCTGGGTTTTGCCTTTTTCTTCCCATTCTCCTCATCCATCCGGTGGGGAAGGAGTGAGGGAGCAACTGTGCCGTGCTTCCTTGTCAGCTGGGCCTGAGCTGCAACCGGAAGCCCCCAGAGCCAGGCTGGTGGTTGTGCGATGACTTTTCAACTTCCTGATTAAGAACTTGAGAAGCTCATTGGCTTTTTACTACTTAGAGCCTGTGGGCTGTGCTTCATTAGCCATGACTACCTGTAAGGGAAAGCCCCTTTGTAACTGTCCCTGCATTCTCCTTGCTCCTTCTCAGGTTCTCTGCAAGTTTTCCTACGCTATCCCAGAGGGAAAACAGAGTGTTTCGAAGGTCTCTTGGTACCGCAGCCGAGAGGCACTGGGGCACGTGGCCGTAAAAGGCAGGTTGGTTTTTTGAACTCGGGTACTCCGTATCCCGTTCCAGCCCAACCAGGTGTGTTTGGTAGAAACCAGACTAACCGTTACTGATCAGAAAAGGCTGATCATGGGCACAAAACCGTGCAGCTCGGGCAGGCTGGGGCACACCCTCAGCAGGAGCTGGAGGAAGGATGGACGCTCGGGAGGAAGTGGGGCGTCTCCTCCAGAAGACTTGACTGCGAATGCTCGTCAGTAAGGTACCATGTACGAGGGGAAGAGGCTGTGTAAGAGTAGGGAAAAACAGGGAAGGATACATCTGCTAATTACAGTTTTCTTACACTGCCTTGTTAGCCCTGCTGCCAAAACCCACAGCGGCTTTCTGCTTGGTGGACACCAGCCCCTTTCAGCAGGCGGCTACGCGACCCCCATCTCCTCACAGAACTGGGAGACGTTGGTCTGACGCCGGTTTCGCTGCACAGAAACATTCACATCATCCCACGGGGTTAGGGGCGTCGGGGTTCTAATCTCCGTGCACTGTGCTCACACTGACAGTTCGCATTTTACAGCTTCTTCATCCTACTGCAGATCTGGTTGGGGAAAGAGATTCTTCCAAACCATCTGACTGACTGGCACGCTCTGGTTGCACTGCACACAGCTGGGCTGCAGGAAGGGAGGCAGATACAGACCCCTGAAAAGCACACGGTAACCAGGGCCCATCCTGCAGCGCTTCCAACCGTAACGTTACGAAAGACGATGTGAACCGCAGGAACGAGCAGGGAGGAGAGAGGATACAGGGGAGGAGTTTCCCTTAGGGACTTTGACTTATGAGGTTTGGGCACTATCTGCAATGCAGGACTTAAATTTACTGTGAAATTTGCATTCTGACTTCCTCTAGAATCTCTCCCCACCTTTTTCCTCCCCCTGGCAGGGGCAGACACCGGGCACAGCTAATGCTGCAGGGACTCGGTGTCTTGGCCTGATAACAACTGTCTTCTGCCTGTACCCACGTTCCTGGGATTTTAGAATAAATAGAAGCATTGAAGTGTGTTCTTTTTTATTCCGCAACCGCAGCGACCCAGAACAACGTCATACCGTTAAAACGCAAGGAGTGAGGCTGCGGCACCAAGGTCCCAGGGAAGGGCACGGTGTGCAGACCTCAGCAGGCAGTGGGAAACGGCCAGCGTGCAACTGTACAACACTTGTGTTCTCTCAGAGCACACGTGCTTCTGGAACCATCTGCTTTTCTGATTAACATCCATCTAAAAATCTTGTGTTTTCAAGTCTCCTGAAATACACACCAAGTCCTCCAACAGCGAAGAGCATTTTCCTTCAGGATGGGATATTGCCAACTAGATGCGCTGGAAGCCTTTCCCTGGTCTGGAACAAAGACAGTCCGGAAGGATGATGATCTGGACCTGTAGCTCAGCTGCCTCCCTGTAGCATCCTTCTCGGAGCTGCTGTGTTGGTGTCGGGCTGGTATCCCATCGCTTGCAGAGGTGTCCTGCAGGACCTCAGCTGCTGGCAAGTCCAGTATTAAACCGTCTGTGGTTATTTTCACGTAGGCTACTGGTCTGTGAGCTGCCCAGCCACGCAGGTGCTTGCGCAGGACCTCGGATGTGTCCTGTGCCAGCAGGAAGAGACCGGGAAGCAGACAGAAGCTACGGACCAGCAGACTCATACCCGTGCAAGACAGCCCGAAAGTGCTGGGGAGTGTGGATGCACGCTAAACTCCCGTCTCTCAGGCACTGAAATATATACAACTCGTGTAACTGGCCTGGCTTTAGTGGCTCTTGGGAAGGATTTGCAGCTAACTATCCCGAAGGAAGGGAAACGAGTTCTGCCGGCCTGTCAGCCAGCGGAACTCATGGGGGGCTGGCACGGTGTAAACACTCTCCGAAGGACATCCCTCCTGCCGCGCTGAAGGAGCTCCTTCTGCAGGCAGACTGGTTCCTGAAGCGTTACCTTGCTCAGATGCCTCAGCTCTAGCCGCAAGATCTGTGGCCACAGGACGGACGTTCAGGTGGGTGGTAGCACTATTTACAACGCTTTGGAAGCGTGGGACCCTCTGTGAACCTTTACAAAATGCACTATTTACAGTCTCAACGTCACTCCATATGTTGACTTTCTGTTCAGCCCCAGGATTCACTCTGCAGCGACGGTGCTATTCCAGGTGCTGATTCAGGAAGGCAGCGCCAGCCTCTGGATTCTAGTTTTCCCTCACGCAGTCTTGATGTACCTTCTAGCCAGACCAGCAGTTCTGACGTGAATTTGACCTATTTTCCTTTTCTAATCCGTATATTCCCAAGACACATTTATACAATCCTTCCCTTGAACAGATGACAGCAAGCTAGGACCGGACCCAGCTGACTGGCACCCAGAATGAATCCTTGTTTAGTTTCTCCAACAGAGTTTTCAGCTGATGACACGCACTCTGCAGATCTTCTTTCACCAGTACGGTGTCAATTAAATGGCCATACTGCTCTTCAATGAATGCTGCTGAATTAATAATCTCCAGCTGGTCTTCATCCTGCTGAGCAACACGAGAGGACGGTAAGAAACTTCCAGCACGTCTTTGATTACCAGAATTTCCACGTATATTAGCACAGCAAGTCAGGACTTTGAAAGGAAACGGAACGAGAGCTGCCACTGCTAGGGAAGGTACCGAAGGTACTACAGCCGAGCTGGAAGAGGAGCCTACTACTGCTGGAGGCTGCAAAACTGCAAGGGGTGATAGGGGACAGGAAAAATCATGTTCCAGGAGGGACAGAAGACAGTGATGCTGCATTTTCTGAAGTTAAGAGTCGCTGCCTAACCTAACACCAGGCAGTTGGATTTCTCAAAAGCTGAAAAGGGATGCTGGACCCACTGTCCCAAGTTCAGTAATTTTAAGGGCTTACAGCAAAACTTCCCAAGTAAACAGAGTTCTGTAATGTGTAAATTCACGTTCGGGTTACCCAGAGCACCGGCATTACGCACCCTCAGTACTTCTGTTTGTGGTTACACATCACCAGTTTGCAGCTGGCTTGGTCCCTGCAAGACGTCCACGCGCTGCGTTTGGTGCGTACCTGGTTCCAGCCTGGGCAGCATCACTGGAGGTACAAGGAGTGGCCACCCTTAACCCTCCCCTGGGGCAGCTCCTCAGAAATGGAACGTGATTATGGGTTTGTCTGTGTCAGTAGCAGCTTCCCCTGAGTGACACGTGTGGATCCACCCAGAGGACCAGCACTTGGCTTGGCGTTACTTAGAGTCCAGTTAAGGGAGCAAAAATCTCCTTCTAAGGTTCCAGCTGCAAGATTGGATGTGCACAGGCCCCTCAGTGCCTGGCTGTGACTGTCATGGAAGAGGAGCTCTTCCATGTGGTGGAAATGCTTGCCCCAACACCGCCTTCGGGGCTGAGGGAGAGTAAGGCTGGAATACTTACAGGGGATGAGATTTCTTCTGACAAGGGAGACTTCAGGACGTGCTGCTTCTTTTCTGGAACGAGCGGCTTCACAAAGATCACGTAAGGCTTGAACTCAGGAGTCCTCAAGTGCTTTACTGCCTGTGAACAGATGCCGTTTGTTGCAGCATTTGGGGTTTTTGTTGGCTGCATGTCAGTGATCTGCTCGAGCCGGGTTAACAGTTTCACTGGTACACGCAAGGGTGAAGCCCTGTGTACTCTGCACCTGAGCACAGTAACCACCCGCTCTCCACGAGAAAAGTCCGTGTCCTAGCCAGCTTACGAGCCAGGGGCTGCCCGCACACCCGCCTCGCTGCGCATCAGTATTTGGCAACGTACAGAAACCATCGCCTGGACAGGCAGGTTGTGGTTTGCTTTAAGAGGCCAAACACGAGGAGTTTTAAACCCAGGATTCATCTGGGGTGGAATCACAAGCCCGTCCCTAGCCCGGTTCCAAAATGCGATTCAGAGATCAGCTCCCGGCACGGAGGGACGAAGAGCAGGGATCCCGGCCCCGGCTGTAACGCCAGCGGTGCCTCAGCGGCACACGGCAGGAACAGGACCAGAAAGCCCATCCCTGTCGAAGCATTCCAAGCAGGTGATGCACAGCTCTCCTGCAGCGAGGGAAGAGTCTCCCATGGAAAACTGACGCCGCAGCAACTGAACGGCTGGGAGCTGTAAACGCTGAGCTGCTTTCCGAGAGCCAGGGTCAGCCCACCCCTCAGAAACAGGGTTCTGAGACCAAGCAGCCACGAGCACTGACCACCACTGGCGCCTGCGGCTGGCAGCCGGGTGGGAGAGACTTGGGGTCTTCAAAATAAGCTGCAGAACTTACTTCAGGTACCACGTCCACCAAACACACCTTCTTTTTGGCCATCACGGACCGGATTGCCTCAAGACTTGTACCATACAGGTTTTCTTTGTATTCTCCGTGTTCCACAAATCTAGAAAGTCAATTCATTTTTAAATACCACCCACAAAGATGTTTAGCTTACAACATTTGACAGTGGTTTCCTCAAGTCACAGCAGTCAAATGGGGCAGGGGGGAAGGGCAGAAAATCAAGGTGCGTGGGAGAGGAAGGTGGGGGATGTGGGTGGGGTTTTTTAATTCTTTGTCCCCACATTTATTTTCTTCCTCTGGTTGCTCAGCAGCACTGGCCTTCCTCACATCTCACCAGCAGCTCACCAGTGCTGCTGACAGGTAGGGGAAGGTGCTATGTGAGTTCAGGTGACTGAGTTCAAAGCCCAGCAGAAGGCAGAGGCGGGTTTTCACAGAAAATAGAGCGGAGCTGGCAAGGATGCAGGCTCCAACTCTCCCACCTTCTGGGAGGCCAGCCCGAAACCTGTCCTTTGAGGAAAGACACTCTTACAGAAGTCCTTTATAGCTGCGGATTCAGTCTACAAAGTGCTTTGAAGTGGAGGTAGGAATAAAACTCATAATCCACCGTATTCTATGGAGAGTAAGCGGCCCAAGGCAGCATTTGCTACTGTCGCTACATTCAGTTCTGACCCATCGCTCCACGCAGGATACAAAGGCTTAACTAACAACTTACCATCCCCTCACTGACCCCACGTTCTTTCTATGCTGCGTGTTACTAAACCTGTGAGTTCACGCCAACAGCCCGACGAAACAGAGCGCTTTCCTGGGAAAGCTGACCCCTTCTGACACACCTGCTCCAACTCTACCCCTGCTTTCGGAATCCATAGGATGCAAGATTGAACCACCCGTATCTTTGAAACACAGTCAGTTATTTTAAATTAACTCACTTGTTTTGCTGCACATCTGTCTCAAAGGACTGCTTAGAGACAAAATTGTATTCTACTCCCTCTTTCTCATGACTTTTCTTTGACCTGGTCGTATCTAGGAGAGAACAGAAGCAAGACACAGGAGACCAGTCAGGCTTTGCAAACAACTCTCTTTCTCTGTTCACTTCCAGACATGCTTTCATGGCCTCCAGCAAGGCTGCTGCACACTGGCAAGTTCAAATTAATATAAAATATAAATCAAACATTATCACTGGGATTTAAACTATCTAAAACCGGCAAGACCAAAGATGCAAGTGTTCTGCTCAGAAGCCTCTTCGCTGTCACTGACGCAAAAGGCACCCTTCTTGCAGCTGGCAGGAGCAGTAGAGAATATCCTATGGGAAACAGCACCTCTGAACTGCTTGGAATATTGGACTCTCACTTTCTTTGAAACTTAGAAAATAAAAATCAGAAATATATAAAGTCCTATTATATTGCCCCTGAATTTACAGTAGGAATATCCCTAGCTGCTTTCCCCTGCTACTGTGAAACTCCCACCACGTGCGTCCCTCACTCCTGATGCTGTGATTTACAGAGTCACAGCGTGGCAGGGGTTGGAAGGGACCTCTAGAGCTCATCTAGTCAAACCCCTGCCAGAGCAGGATTCCCTAGAGTAGATCCCCTCTCAGCCTCCTGTGCAATCTGCACTCTTGGTTTTTCTCCCATGTTCTGTTTCTGGGTCTGTTTCGTGGATGCTGAGGATCTGTTCACTGGGGAAAACACACTCCAGAGCCGTCAGCTGAGCCAAGAGCATTCCCAAGGGCGTGTGGCCAAGTAACGCAGCGACGTGGTCAGCTCTCAAGGGCACGCACAGCCTGTTCTAATGAGGAGGGCAACTTGAGGGACTTCTGAAACAGATGTAACGGAGAGCGACACCCGAGTCGCCGTCCATCCATGCGGGCAGTGCTCCCCACCAGCCGGCACTGATGGAACCAAGCGGCGGCACGCAACAGGCAGTAAGTTTTACTCACGTGGAACTGCGACACCATACTCCTGCGGGTTCTCGGACACCACCTTCTGCTTCAGCTCACTTAATCTGGCCCCCAAACAACCTAATAAAACAGAACCGACTGACGTATTTCTGTGTGGAATGAAACCCCACAAAGAGAATAAATCTGCGCATTTTACACAGGTAACAGGATACGGGAGCGAGTGTGGAGCAACGCGTGTGCGAGGGGCCTCGTGGCCTGCCGCGTCCTGCTCGGAAGAACCCCCGCCACAAAATGAATCCTGCAACAGCTGCGGGACAGGCCTCTGCCAGGCTCTGAGCCAGCAAACGCGTAACCTTAGCGGGCAGTTTTCTGAGATGCCCTGGACTGCTGTGGCATTCTGGGAAAAGCTGCTGAGCAGCCTGAACTAAAATGGCATGCAACGTCTTGTTCAGCAAGCCTAGTCTCTACCTTTCCATCAGTTACTCTGGCAGCCTAAGTCTGCACTGGTTTGACTGAAAACTGACGGAAAGTCTACTGGAAAAACCGAGAAATGGTCCTGCATCGCTGGTTTTAGGGTTTGGTGACTTCGGTTGGGTGTTGGTTTGGGTTTTTTTTTTTAAATGTCATTTAAAAGAAGATAACTTCTGACCAAAACCAGAAAAGCCCTAAAAAAGCCCACTAGGACCACAAAAAGACCTAAAGAAAAGCCTTTTGGAGCGCAGGTGGTAGAGGAAGAGAGAGAGGTGAAAAACTTTGAACGCGTTGTGTATCTCACCAATCAAAACCACCACCCTCTGCGGTTCACCAGGCTGCTGCTGGTACTTGGTGACTTCTTCATACGTCAGGAACTCCACTGTGTCCACCTGCTCCACCGGCTTTCCTTCGCTCAGACTGTTCTCCTTCTCTTTACGACTCAGTCTGAAGCTCCTGCGTAAGCCAGCTGTAGGGGAGAGATACGAGCCCGTGTCTCCACCTGTGGAAATGCTCAACGTGTGCAGCTACAGGTTACTCTGGCTCTGAATAGGAGTTATCCCCAGAGATGTTTTACATCATCAAATCCCTGCACGCACGCTCATCTTAGGGATGAAAAACGTGCATAACAGGTAGAAAACCAAGCACCCCCCTCCCGTCGCCTTGAGTTGCCCCGTGCTGGTTGTGCCAGAGTCCAGTCATGCCTCTGCGCAGACACGGTTCCTGGACAGGTGGGAGGTTTTCCCCAAGGCAAATAAGGCACTTCTTAATGCGGGTGCGGTTTGGGTTTTGGGAAGGGGGGAGAGGGGGGTGTTAGGAAGAGGAAGGGGATTTTGGTTTCTCACCTATGTACTGTCCGTTGAAATAGCCTTCACAGTCACAGTCTTCTGTAAATTAAAAGGGGGGAGGGAAGGGCAGGGGGGAGGGGAGAGTGAGAGAGGAGATAAGAGACCTTAACCAGCGCCTGCGATCAGAGTCTGGCTAACTGGGGAGGGAAAGGGAAGTTTTATATCCTGCCTTACACACACATACTTTTAACACAAATAATGGCACAAAAGCCCGATTTGCCTTGGTGAGCGGTTCCTGTTTTGACAGATCCTCGACGCTGATGCTGCACAACAGAACTGTACGAGTCTGTGTACCGGGTTCCCTGAGTCTGTGCCCTCAGCGTTCACCAGCTCTGCTCAGTCCTGCTGCTAAAAGTGCATTTTCAGACCTGAGACAAAAGGCGGCTCCGCAGGCAGAGCTCCCTGTGATGTACGAGTTGGTCAGCTGGTGCGACTGTTGCTGACCTTTCAGTAACGTCTGGGCTCGAGAAAAGGGAATCAGAGGTGACAAACAGGAGCACTAAACACCTTCGTTTTGACTACGTTAAATTATCGTCCTAAGAATTCTTCACTAAAAAGGTGAAGATTTGTCTACATGTGTGTAAAACAACATGCAAATCCATGGTAAAAAAAGCCAATCTACCCCTCCTCAAACCACAACCACCCCCAAGGCCCCTGAAAACAAACCCACGATACTCCTCTGCACACCACACTGTAATCCTAACACCCATACCACCTTCTCCGGCTTCCTGACAGAGACCTTCAGGGCTCATGAACATGCAGGCCCCTTGGCCTTGCCATGGCCACAAACCTCACCTCGGGAGGGAGGGGTGCGGCTCTGGGACGAGCCTGGCTGCAGGCAGAGCGCTGCCAGCCGGGCTGGCTGCAGGCATGTGGCCACACAAGGCCAGCGCAGGCTCCTAAACCGCTGCGGTGACGGAACGTCCTCGTCGCCGCAGGCGCCATCAGAGCTGGTGTCTGTCGCTGAAGACAGGCTGCGGCTTCACACTCGCGCTTCGTTAGGCTATACCGCTCCCAGCCACCTCATTCTAGACTGGGATTAGCACTCGCCGGCGTGGATGGCATACCGATACTTAGCGTGTTACTCTCGAGAAGGACATGGGAAAATCCCCAAATCACAGCATGCAGAAAGTACCTGGGATGGGGAGAGGCACGTGGCACAGTAACACAGACGCAGTGGGAGCCCAGCACAGCTGCTCACAGGGAACGCAGCACAGGACAGTGCGAACGGGCAGTGAAGGGAGGTCAATTCGGGCAGATAAGGTGCTCCGAACTGTTCGCCCCCAGTACTGCCATGTCTGTTTTAAAATATCAGACACAAAGACGGCACATCCTGCCGCTCCGTCAGCCTTGCTCAGGAGCAGAGAGCCCCTGTAAAAGCGCATCAGCTGATTAATCTTTTCTCCTGAATCGGGAGCCCAGCTGGAAGTTATGATTATCTAGGCCATCAATCCAAACTCAGTTAATTTAAATAACAACTCAGGAAAAAACTGCTGGAGGAACAAGCTGTACCTAGGCTGCCCGTTTCTGGGGGTTAGCAAGCATGGTAGAGGTTTCTCTTCAGACAGAGAAGTGAGGGTCGTACCTACCTTTATCAGAAGACTGGTCATCTGTAGTCAGCATGAAAGGCAGAGTTGGTGTGATATTAAAAGACTGGAAAATGAGTGAGTAAAATTTAGAGGGAATGGAAAAGGTGGTTATTCTGGTCTGATTTGGTTAGCAGGCTTTTCACTCTTAAAAAAAAAGAAAATGCCTTTGAACTGACTGAAGCCTATTTGCTAAAACGTGGTTATTACAAGCAGTTATCAGCTTAATTGTCTCGAGGGTTCTTACAAAAGCCCAAGTAGGCACCCTCATTACTAACAGCAATGGAAACTATTTTGGAATAGTTTTGTTTCAGTAACGCTGCTTGACAATTTGGTCAAGCATCTTCTCTCCTCTCTCTAGCAGAACAACACCCATAGCCCTCCGTGAGCAGCAGCCTGCGGTCAGCAGTTCACTCCCACGATGGAAGATGGACAATCTCCAGATTCCTGGCCTACACGAGGGTGGCAGTCCCAGCACATCTGGCTACAGAGCCTCAGGGCTGCCCTCAGCAGCTGTGCTGAAGTACCCCAGAGCAACAGGAACATCACAGTCTGGGATAACCCGGGACGTCTCCTGCATTTCACCACTGACTAGCAATTTCGCCACAAGCAGCGATTCCTGTGTGAATAATTCACTGGCTGAGGTGCAGAGCTGTAACCAAGAATTAGTTTAAAGTCTACTTGACAGCAGCTCTGACACACGTGGTGTTACCAGCTCCAGTGACTTTTATGCTCCTTAAAGCGACAGTTTGTCTTCAGATGAGCTTGGGCGTGTGTCACGTGTTCACGTACGAATTTCAAGCACACTTTGGGTCACTTTTGCAGCTTCCAAGTTTCAAACTACAGATAAAATGGGGCCTGTAGCAAATTTTAAAGCACCTGAACAATGTGTAAGGCCTCATGTTCCTGAAAGCAGGAAGAAGAGGACACCCATGTTTTTTGAAAACAATAGGTAGTTGCTACGCTGAATGAAGCTCAAGCCCAAATCCTCCCACGTGGCAGCCTGCATCCAGTCAAATCAGCCCATGGCAGATCACACAAACCAGACTCGGCCACAGCGATATCGACAGAACAGAAAAATACAGAGAAAAACACAGTTGCCGAAGGAACGGGAGAGACTTACACAGCGGCTTCCTCGCAGTCCTGGGATTCTGCAGAGTGCCTGTTGTTCTTCGGTAGGTCAGCCGTCTAAACAGAAAATGGTTGTGGTTTAGCCACGTAAGCCCAGAATTAAAGACCAGAGAGAGCGCTGAATGAAGAAGGGAAAGTGCTAAAGACCTTTTCTTTAAAACTGTGCTGGTCCCAGAGTGTCACTGATAAATGACAGAGACCATTATAAGTCATCTGGAGATTTCGTACATCAGAGCAAAGACGTCAACAGCACGTTACTTTGATCCATCTAATGTTTACCCCGTATTTCCCTTTCCCCACCCCATCAAAATAGCTGTCCTGTTCCATTCTAATTCTGCGAGAATCCAACTTCTATTTGCCATTTTTCAAAGGATGGACAAGATTCCCATCTGCCACCCCCCTAAACTGCTAACCTCAAAGAACTCCAATGTAGATAACCTTTGTCCAGAACGCTAACTGTGGCTGTGCACACCCAAAAATCATCCACTGCCTTCCAGATCCACTGGAATTTTTCTGCTGGCAAAGGCAGCGTGACCCAGCTTGTGGGAAAATGCAAAAGCCAAGCATCAACTAACATTTTCTGAAGGGTTAAAATCAGGAGCCGGAGCTCAACTCCTCGCCCAGTCTTCTCTAGTGTAAAGACCAGACCCGCGGGGGATTTTGGCTTTAGCAGACACACAAGTATTGCTGTAACCATCAAGCTCTAGGTGTGCGGGTCCAAGCTGAACACTCTCTTCTAAGCGAGCAGATCACAGAGACACTTTTCTTTACTACTACATGCATAAATTCAAAATTGTCACAATAAATCAGCATTTCCCCTTGCACTCTGGCAGTGCAAGGCTGTGAAATACAGTGTCCCCAAAAGCCAAGAGTATCAGGAGACTGATATTCCACATTTTGTTTCATACGTGTTTGTTCAGCCAGCGCTTCTGTCACGCTACAGAGCATAAGCCACTGGCAAAGCAGCCAAGGAAAGCCAGGAAGAAGAATCTAATTGGAGAAGATGGGGCTCTTCAGCACTTGGCTCTAAGCATCAGGTATTCCCCCAGGATGATCCTGCCCTTCCCTTCCTGTGAAAAAAACCCAGCATAAAAAAGTGTGACACTGTGGGTGTGGAAAAGGTTCCATAATCTTCACTGACAAACCTTTCCTGGAACTGCTTGGAGGGGATCAAACCTGCTCGGAGGTTGGTGTCTCCGACACGCTTTGCTTGCCACCATGTGGGATCATCTTGGCTTACAACTTCTAGGACATGTCGCCTCTTGAAGGGCAGCCCAGCCTCCTGGCAGGGGATGGCTCTGTCTTCTTTGGGATTATAGCAGAAAAGCGCCCTCATAAACACCTTTAAAAGAAAGCAACACATCCTTTCTTCTTGGCCTGTTTGGCATTTCAAACTGCCTTAAAAAGGCTTCCCCAGTGCTCCCACTGCCAACTGTATCTACTCATGATCTCTCCTGTATGCCGGAACATGCCACAGACAAAGGAAACAAAAAACTAAGGGGAAGGAGAAAACAACAGAAGGGGTTTATGGCAAAGTTGCCCAATTGTTAATACGGTCCTTGTATGCCAGGATGATGCAGACTGAAGCCATCCCAGTCATTCTACTGAGTAGAAGGGCATTTTACAACAAGAAACTGCTCAATGATCTTTTTAGCTCGGTGCTGGGTCTGTGACACTTCTCACTGACACAGCAGGAGCCGCATTCCCAGAGATGCCGGCACTGAAGTATGGAAACGCGTGTTTTGGCATCTCCCCAAGCACGCACCTTGCTGTCTTTCAGACGATCTTCTTCTCTGACAGCGGGAATTATTTTTAACGTTATTGACCCCTGAGCCTGAGCCTGAGGAAGAGAGAAACGGTTTCACTTTGACAGCAGGACAAGGACAGAGCAAGACTATTCAAATCTCAGTTCAGGAGCTGCCATCTGTCTCTTCTCAGAACCTGAATGGGCCAAGCTAATCCAGGGTTCGTTACAGAGGCAACCGTGGGGCCTCCCAACCGTGTCTTCCCATGGAGACACCCACGGGAACTACTGGGCTGGAAGGCATTCAGAGCCTTTGCTGGCTGTCAGGCCGGCGTTCGTTTCGGGCACCGAACGCTCCTGCGGCCTTCAGCACAGCGCCCACTGCCACGGTCGGCCTGCCAAACCCGCAGAGTGCTCCTCTGTCGCCCCAGTGGCTAACTAGTTAGGGGGAACGGTTAACACGGGCAAAGTAAACATCTGCTTTCGCCCCGACACGCTTTGCTCAGGAATGTCAGTTCTGAGTCACGGAAATCAAAAGGCACGTTTCGGCGCTGGGCAGCCCGGAACAGCTGCCCAGACTCCAGAATCTGCCCGACTCCAGGTGCCCTTGTTGGGCTGAGGTGCCCCGTGTCCTAGCGAAGCCTGCTATTCCTCACAGCTGGAAAGGGAAACCCAGACAATCGGCTGGAACAAACATTTGTTGCTCTTCCCCCAAATTACACCGTGAAAAGGAAACGATTATGCTGCAGGTGTTTCAGATGGGACAGGTAACAGCATCCCAGGGTCCCCCCAAATAAAGTTTTACCCTGCACTTCAAAGGACGATTTTCACCCTCCCCTCAGCCCTCCAGGTTCAGAGCAGTCATTATCCTTAGTCGGCCTAGCCCGCTCTCAGTTTCAATTAGGCGATGGGAGCGATGCCCCACACACACGTCAGCCCCCTAGAGCCGCCGTTCTTCCTGCATCCCCAACTCCGCTCCGCGACAAGGGGGAACTGCCGACAGAGGCGGGGGCGGAGAAGGCGTCACCGAGATTTGCGGGCACCAACATTAGCGAAGCTCCACACAAGAGTCTGCTAATGTGGCAAAGGATGGGCTGAGCTCTGCCGGCCACCGCCGAGACGTCCTCCAGCCTCCTAGCACACCGCGTTACCAGCAGACTGCTTCTCCTCCAGGAACGCACTTTCCTTGGCACTCTGCCTGCCGCACCCAGCGCAAAAGGGAAGCTCCTGACAGAGCAGCACGTAACCTCCTTTCTGTACCTTACTCAGTACCGATCCCCATCACACAAGTTCCTGAGGTCAAAAGGAGAAGACTAACGCGCTGGGAGAAGGAAAACCCTTAATGCAAAGACAAGCAGGGATCTCATCGTTTAGGTCTATGCACATTTTCAACTCATGGTTAAACTTCATCACCTCTTGTAATTACTACATCACTCAACATAAACGATCGTGAAATGAAAATCAGTGCAGACCAAAATCTGACTTATTTCTTCCGGTCGTTTGTGAAGCACAGTAATACCATTGACTTCTCTTAGCTCATCTCCAACGTGGACAAGACCTGAAAAGATGGCAGGTAAATTAAAGTAAGTCTAGAGACCGGAAAGCACCACTCCTCTGATGTCAACCCAAGCCAACAGCATGCACCTCCTCTCCTCCCTCCCCCAGCTTCATGGATTTCCTACTAGAGCCAAGTGCCTCGGTTGGGAACGTGCCCTGAGGTCTCCCGCCCTTATTCCACAGGCATTTTTTTCATGCAGAACAGACTCGTAGGAGACTGGTGGGGACACAGAGAACGTGGCAAGATGCTCTAGAAAATCACTGCCTCTGCATGTGGATCGGCACTAAGAATGCAAAACTGGGATAGTTTCATGAGGGTGATGAAATCTTGGAGAGAGGGAACAGGCTGCTGACTCCAGAGGCAGGAATGGCATGGCCATCAACTGGCAGCTCAGCACTACGCAGCCTCAGGAGGAATGCTTGGCTAGTTCAAAAGGCCCTTACAAGTTTCAGGTTTGTTCACCCAGCTCAGTAGCCAAGGCTGTACTTGTGCTACGTAACCACTGTTAGCTGACAGACACCACTTCCTCAGGAGAGCAAAGAGACAACACCACCTGATGCACTGAAGAAACCAGGATCCTGCATTAGAGGTACAAACCATTCTCTTTTCTTCCCTCTGAAGCTTCGGCCTCCTCCCCCCACCCCCGCTGGCACACTGCCCTGCCGGCTGTGCTGGAGGAGAGCCTGCCTAGCTAAAGCAACAGCGCTGCTGAGGTGCAGAGGTGCTGAGCGCACGCCCCGGTCATTCCCCACGGCGTTGATCGGATCACGCCAATTTGAGGAACGGCAGCAAGCAAGAAGAAAGCTGTAATTAGCCAGTATTTTTTCACCACATTCATTCATTTTGGGATTGCATTACTTGTATATTAGAAAAGTCTATAGAAGAGTCTATAGATCTCATGTAAGGTCAGTTCAGCTTATTTTGTAAAATCTGGATAACCACCTTCCAGAAAACAGAAGGTCAAATACCACACAAATTAACCCCGTAGATCCTGAAGGCACACCGAGCAGACATTCAGCGTGCCGAAATTCAGCTGCCAAGCGCGCTCACCGCGCAGCCCCCGCGGAGCGGTTAAGGAAGGCCGTGCCAGCGGCGGCCTATCCCACTCTGAAGCTCGTTGGAATGATTTGTTCCCCAGCAGTGTCTGTCTCCCTCCACTGACTACACAGACAGCCTGCAGCCTATTTCAAACTTGCCATCTAACACCTGCCTGTTAACATTTCGATGGGCTGTTGTCTTTTTTTAACAAAGTGTGCGTATATTAAACACCCGTGCCCAAAGGACTGGCTTTGGAATGAACAGCCATCAGATTTGGTTAGGGATTATCGCCCTAGGTACCTCTGTACCGTACATGTGTGCATGCATAAGCTTAGACATTTTAAACCAGTTTAAAAATGGAATTTTAAACCCCCTTTTCTTCTGAAATTTACCGCTCCGGTCAGCTGCGCCACCTCTCATGATCCTTGCTACAATCACAGCTCCTGTATGCTCGTCTCTCCTGATGGTAGCTCCCTGAAATAAAACATACCCCACAAGACACCATGGTAAGAAGTTTGCTAAGGATACAGTGAGCAGTGCGGGAGCTTGTTCTTTCAGCTTTGTCTTCCTCCCTGACGGTCTGCACCCTTCTTCGCCTGTGTTGCACGACTGGGGCAAGGTGCGCACCCCTCGCGTTCCGCCAGCTCTGCCCAGTGCTTGTGCCACCCCCCGCACCGCAGTGATCCATGTCATGCGCGTGTGCCAAACGGCACGTCTGACCGTGGGGCCTCCCCGCGTGCCTCGGGCGCCCAATGCAGCCAGCACTTGCACACACAAAGGCAAGAGCTAAGTACTGACTTCTTTTTTCCTCCTCCTGCTCCACCACTGCCTTCTTCCACTGCCTGCTGGCCCTTACGGAAAGCACTCCAGCAGATCCCCTCCCCGCCGCAATGGTTCTCCTTAGGAAATAAATTCTTCCATTTGCATGGAATTAGCCCCCTGCCAGTAGGACGTTTACACGCAGCTGTCACAGACACGCTTGCATCACTGACGTCGGGGCCAAGGAAGAAGGTTTTAATTCACTGAACGGCAGCTACAATGTGAAAAGCATTAGTGTGTGATCAGCATAAGGCTCATCACACGCAGTTTCCTCCAAGATCGCGTCCCCTGCCTTCCGTGCCGCTACAAACCTGCCAGTAAAGCACCCCAGGCAGAATTCTGCAGGGGCATTTACCAACGTTTTCCTTCTATGCACCTTTCCCAGCTCCAGAACACTCCTGATTTTCCCGGCCACTCGTGCCTCCTCCACACTGACAGTAATGCTTCTGCGCTACCGCTCTGCACCTGGCAACGGGTTACCGTGTGTGTACCAAGGGTTCTTTGTTTTTCACCAGCCGAACAATCTTCACTGACTCCTCATCGAAATCGTCATCAAAGTTCTCAGGCAGAGGTGGAAGGACTGGGTCGAAGTTCTTCTGAGCCACGGTGTCGTGTACTGCCAGCATCGCCTGCGTGAAGGAAACCAACAGGAACTGACGGGGAATGTCACAGTTCCCGGCTCTCGTGTTTCCAGCGTTATGGCACACTCTAACCTCCCCCTTCCCCCGCCCCACACGTTTGCCCGTTCTCTTCAATTAAAGCCGTATGCTGGTATGTGCCCAGAGTTAAAGTGAACCCAGGCAGTAACAAAGCCCAGATAAACTTACAAATGGGAGGACTATGGGGAACAAGAAGTTGAGAGAGGGTGTCTTTTTCCTTCCTCTCCCTCAGAAGCTACTGAGGGGGGAAGGAACGAAACAGGGCCCACGAAGCATGAAACGCCTGTGCTGAATCTTCCCAACCCCCTTCACATCCCACAGCCCGTGCAGGAACTCGCAGTGGAACTGAACCACAGGCAGCAGGAGGTTTTTCCTTTCTCTTAGGGACTCTCCGATATAACTTTTCCACTACAAACCATTCTATTGGAACTCTGCAAAGGAATTTCCTTAAGGTCCCGGTGCGTTTTTACCCGGAGATGTGGTGTTGACAACAGCTGTAGTAGCTCCTTCTCTTCGTTATTCACAGGTGCAGTCTGCAACTCTTCTATTACCTTTAAAATAAAAATTAACCACCTGAAAACAACAGGACTCCACCAGAGCAGATCACTACTTGGGAGAGTTTCTGGTGAGGGTTTGCTAACATCCACCATCCTTCAGCGCAGTGTGCACAGACCCAAACCAACCCCGGTCAGCGACGCGTGAATCCTGAAAGGGAAGAGAGCTTCATCTTCTGTTTCACTTTCATCAGACAGTTCCAGAAGGCATCACCAGAAATCAGGATCTTGGCCCCTACACGTACTTTTTAAGAGTCGTTCTGCCAATATAATATCAGGAATGAGTTCTGAAATTTTCAGTTCTATATGGAATTCCTCAGCGATACGTAAAACGCCACTCATATGCTCATGCTGTGGTAAGGAGGTTTAATCTCTCCGTACCCAGGTAGCATCACCCATGTGGAACCATCAACAGTAGTTCCCCTGTTCCCCTGCAAAGCCTGGATACCAAAACGTGTCCTGGAGTCTCAGACCTTCCAAAACCAAAGGTAAGGGAAATAATAGAAGCCCTTTCACACTGGCTGGGTGGGGGGAGAGAGTAGTGGGGGGAGTGAGGGAGAAGGAAGGGAGAGTGGGTCGAGGCAAGAGGGATTTCCTTTCCTGTAAAGCCAGGTCACACAGCCCTGCTAAAACTTCCCCTCTGCGGTTTAGAAGGTGGTGATTTAGCAGGACTTGTCAGGCAGCAGTGCTATTCCACGGGGGCGTGAGACTGTCTGTGGGAAAGAGGGAATGCTGCAGGTTAAGATGGGGCAGCGGGGTCTGCTGGCTTTGCTAAGGGAGGAATTCCAGCTCCCAGCCCTTCCCCAACCCTTTGGAAGGAAACAGGCACAACCCGCTTGTAAAAAGCTGTCAGAGGCCTTTGCAGAAGTTTCTGTTCCAGGCACGTGGCATGTTACAGACAAACGTAAGCTACAGCTTTGCTCTGTGAGCACGCTGGGGATGTGTGACCAAGAGCAGCCCTGCAGAGGACTCGGGGATACCGATGGATGGAAAACCAGCCCAGAAAACCAGCTGTATCCCAGGCTGCACAAGAAGCGTGGCCAGAGGCCCAGGGAGGCGATTCTCCCCTCTGCGTTCTCGCCAGACACACACCACCCTCCCCCTGCACCTGGAGTGCTGCACCCAGTTCCAGGGTCCCCAGTACAAGACAGGCACGAACCTGTTTCAGCACGTTTGGAGGAGGCCACGGAAAGGGGCTGGGGGCTGGAACACCTCCTGTGAGGAAAGGCTGACTGAGTTGGGCTTGTCTAGCCTGGAGAAGAGAGGGTCCAGGGAGACCTTATTGCTGCCTTTCAGTGTGTAAAGGGGCCTTAAAAGAAAGATGGAGCAAAACTCTGTACCAAGGCCTGCAGTGACAGGACATGGGGCAGCAGCTTTAAACTGAAAGAGGGGATATTTAGGTTGGATATAAGGAAACATTTTTTCACAACGAGGGTGCCAAGATGCTGGAACAGGTTGCCCAGAGAAGCTGTGGATGCCCCACCACCGGAAACACTCTTAAGCCCTGTCCAGGCTGACTTTGAACCACCCGACCTGGTGAGAGGCGGCCGTGCCTGCGGCTGAACGGTCACACTGGGTCCGCAGGGTCCCACTCAACCCAAACTGTTCCACGTCAACAGCAGCGCTGCTGGGGCTGTAACGCATTTTAGTCCCCAAGACCGAAAACTTAGCTGGGATAGTCTGTAGTCGAGAAAGAATCACTTTTTGCAGCCTCTCCCTTAGGAAGGCCATTAATATCACCCTTCTGTTCTACCTGCCTGTGCCTGTCTTTGCTGCACACGACGACACGGTGTTTCCGAGCTCTCATCTCCTTCATCCACTAGCCAACAGAGCCCAAACCCAGCTGGGGAAGCTGAGAAACACGTGCACATCTAGCTGAGAAACACGTGCACATCTAGCACCACCACAAACCTTTTATTTGTTAGAACAGGGCCTTAAACAACAGGAAAGTAAGGGGAGGAGAAGTTTTACTCACATCTTCAGCTAATCCCACTGCACTGTGCAGCACAGGAGTCGGGCTCTGTCGTTCATAGTGACGGAGCTTTTCATAAATCTGAAAAAGATTATTCCAGTACATTACTACAGAGACACAAAACATATATATACCTACACTGGAGTACTTTCACATTTAAGGAACATCATTTTTTCCAAGATGAGTGTCAGAAAAGTAACCTTTTTCGGGGTTATTTTTGTTCTGTTTAGGCATCTCAGCTTTCTTTTTGCTCACGCCGCTTTCACAGACAGGCAGAAAACCTGTTACGGCTCCAGCAGCGCGAGGGAAAAAACCAAAGCCTTCTCACACCGCTTTTTAGCTGCAAGCACTGCATCTGCTTTTTGACAGTCAAGTCAGAAATGGGCGTTCCAAACAGAATATGTTGTCAACCAACGCTCCTAATGTTTTTGCTTAAGTCAACACAGGCTTTAATCAATACACAGTTCTACCTAAAAAGTCTTTGGCAAAGGAAACAGTTGATAAATCAATGGAACAGTGAACAAGTAACCTGTGAGGAAAATGCATGTTCAGAAATGGACTTTTACCTTCATCAGGTAGCTGAGACTCTTCTCACTGAAGACGTCCCTAAGGAATCCCATTTCCTCCTTGTGATTTGAGTCAGGTCTTAGCTGAGATGTCAAAAGGGCCAAAGTTTCATGCAATCCTAAATTTCAAGTCAAGACAGAACAAAAGCTTTGTAGACAGTACATCTCATGGGACCTTCTACTGCAGACTTTACATCAAGTTCCTTTACTTGGCTACCACCTTGGCCGTCATGGGGCTGGCAGAGGTCTGTGCTCATCACCCACTCATTCCGAAACGCTCCCTTCCCCAGGGGCGGACGCACCTTAAGCTATCACATACCACATCAAGGCAAAAGCTACCGAAGCAACAGCTATTTTCAAGGACACTCCTCTTGAGGTTTCTCCACGTTAACAACCTTTGTTTCCAGAACAGCTAGCCCTCTAACAACCCTGGGGTCAGGAGAGTGCCACAGCAGCCTCACAAAATGCCTGAACAGCTTCCGGCTCTACTTCCCAAGCAACTCTGCTGACACGTGTTACTCTGCCCTTTCTATCCCCCAGGCACCCGTCGGAAGCCAGGTCTGACCAAAGGAGGAGAGGACGGGTGTAGTTTCTGCTGCAGGGGAAACAAAGCCTGTGGCTGGTTTCCTACAAAGCGCAGAAATCTTCGGCATCCCAACCGTGCGGTGCTCAGCACCAAACGAACATCAGCTCGTTCCTGGTGGACCATAACAACAAAACCAAACCAGAAAAGGAGGGGAGGGGGCGCAGGGGGCAGCCTAACGTGCTCCTTCGGCTCTGCTCTGCGTGAGCACGCTCGGATGCGGAGACTGCAGCTCGCCCCTGCTTTGCAGCCCCGCGCCACTCGCGTACGCGGCCCCCCCCCGGGCAGCACGCTGGTGGCAACCAGCTGTTGGCAGCGGGTTGCCAGCGCTGGGTTTCACGGCAAAAGGAAGAATGTGAACAAAGCTGATCAACGCCCCTTTACAGAACAGTAAGAACTGGCACAGCAAGCACAGAAACCGAAAGGGCTGACCTCTGACAAGCACGCGTAGGAGCCAGGGTTCTGCTGAGAGGACCAGGTTTGTCCGTAGCAGCCTGACCACCAGCGTATATTCAGGGGTCTCGGGTTCTTAGAAAACTGGGCGTTTCCTGAAATGGGACTAACTTTATTCATTTCCGCTTTTTATACTCCACCTTCCTTGACTTCTTTTAGGAAATTGCTAAGAAATTTAGTTGAAATATCTTAATTGTCTTTTATTTCACTCCAATTTGAATTAAATTTCCTGTGTGAAGCGCCTGCACTATGGTTTCAGTCAGTGATGTGTGGAGAGCACGCACATGAGTTACCTGAGTCTTCCGAAAGCACTGGCATGGCTCTGCTCCGGGCGAGACAGACGTTCAGCTTCAGTCAGCACGGCTGCTGCTTCTCTCGGGACCGCGGCTCGGAGGCAGTCCTGCAGCCAGCAGAGACAATACCCAAGCTCCAGCATGCAAGAAAACGGCAGTTGTTCCGAGGGGAAATCCCTAGTACATCTTTTCCTCAGGTGTTCAGTTTAACCCGAATCCGGCAGAGTCCTGCAGCTATTCCGCTACACAAGAACACCCCTCAGACAGTACATTTTATAATGACCATACGGTTTCCTGGCTGAAGCTGAGCTTCCCTGCTGTGTTCTCAAGAGTTTCAGAAGGCCTCAGCGACTGAAAAGACTGAAAAGAAGCCAGCAGGCTGCAGAACGGATGTTTAAAAGCAGCACTAAACACCATATGCGCAGAAACAGAGTGCGCAGGAGGACACCGTCACAAGACGGGTGTTCTGGGGCTTCCTACAAGCACAGCTCAGAGGAACCTACACGCCCCGGCATTCCGATGCAGACCGTGCTACGCCTACACGCAGCGCACTGAAGCTAGACGGAGCGTCACTCCGTCGACCCTGACCACGGGTGCTAAGGATGCTCCAACAACTACTGCTACTCCCACTGCTCACAAATGCCAAGAGATGCTTTTATTGCTGATTTTTCTTTTTTTGGCATGGAGGGCAAATGGCTCCACAGTAATTTCATTTCAAACTGCAAAAACGAACCCAGGCTGATAACCCTCAATCCAAGATGAAACACCTTGTGTTCCAGGGCAGTTAGAGTCTCGCTCGTGCTCATAAAACCCATCAGACTAACGCCTGCAGAAACACGCAAAAAGGTGTAGAAAGCATGTGGGATATTCCAACTCTGTGCTAAATGCCATAAGGGATGCTCCTTGTGCTTCTATTCGTCAAGAAACCTCGGATATTTTGATCACGTGACACGAGTTTGATGGGTGGCCGACTCAATCTGTATTTGGACTGGCTGCCTGAAAACACCGTCGTTCGGCACAGCAAATTAGCATTAAATAGCATTTCCTAAATTCTCAAGTTTCTCTGCAAGGTACTAAAATGTCAAGCCCAATAGTCACTTGTGTTTTGCCTCCCACATTTTCTACTGCTCCGTTTAATTAGTCCATCTGGCCGTCCCAACATAACCGAGCTCCCTATGCGAGTGAGCCGAGTGTTGAAATTTCACTCCAATCCAAGGATCACATCTGCTACACATGCATCTGATTAATTTTCAAAGTATTTTTATGAGCTGTGACGTAAGAAACAACCTTTCCCCCCGCGCAGAAAGGCGGCGGCGGGCCGTTCGATCGCCCCGGCTCCGGACTGCTCGCTGGGCTCCTCCGTCACCATCCCGGAAGGGGCCTCCGGCAGGTGCTGCCCACAGCCACACTTCCCTGGCCCCGCAGCCCAGGAAGAGCAGCTGTTTTCCAGACTCGGCAAAGAAAGCATTCTGTGTGCAAACGAGGGAAATGCTGGAACATCCCAAAGCCCTGGCAAAGGCGGAAGCCCCAGACTTAACGAGCTAGGCAGAGCAAAATGGAGGCTTTCCCCGGCAGGCATTTCCCATGCTCCGTAAAAATCCCATCAGCCAGGGCTGACTGGAATGAAGCCGGAAGAATGACGAGCATTCCGTATCCAACACTGCCACCAGCAGGCTCCACGTCAATACTCCGGGCTGGCTTCAAGGTACGAAATTCAGCCCCGGGCTGTTCTGCAGGAGCGCAAACCCAAAGCGGCAGGAACAGGCGCAGAGGC
>NW_010271577.1:0-35666 GCF_000690775.1 Eurypyga helias
TTTTTAAAGATACCTACTCTGTTTCTTCATTTGGTGGAAGGACTGTCAAAGAAGGCAATAGGGTACTGAAAACATATTCAAAGCTTTGAGGGAATTTGAAGCGACTGGCCTGCCTAGGCAATGTTCATAGAGTTTCTAAAATAGAGTCATCTGTTGCATAGCTACATCGAGGATGCCCCCTTACTTTGGTCAAGGGTAATACAGAGTAGCAACACTGACCACTGAAAGGAGCGAAGGAACAACATGACAGAGTTGACTCCCTGTCTGGGTCACACTAAGACACTCTTCCCTTCGTCCAAAGAAAATTTCTTTTGGCCTAGACTTGGTGATATTTCAAGGTTGGGATTTGAAATGTGGTTCAGGGGTAGCCAGAATCTGACTCTCAATTCATTGCTCATGCCACTAAACCAGTAACGATTCAAAATCTTCTCTCAACATTATTCGAAGAAAGCCTGAATGAGATTACTGCATTTCTATGCTGATACTTGTATATTCTTCAGAAGACTAATGCCTCAGCTTTATATTACATTTGCATTCTATGTACTCATTCCATGGAAATAATGCATTAAATAGTTAGCATATAATTTGGGTGCATATCAGCAAAGTGTGCATCCTACTCTCAACATTGCCATCGCACATTAACATTGTTGCTAGACACTGAAAAGATTAACTATGTAAGTGAAATATACTCATTAGCCTTAAAATGATCATAACAGATCTACACCGTATCTTCAAATTGCTTTTCAAAGCCTGGTTTCTATTTTTATAATCAATTTCCTTAGTAAACTACATTCATCATTATGAAAACAAATCATGTAAGTCATACACACATTTTTGTCTCCTTGTGACAGACATTGATTGAGAAAGGAACAACTAGTTTCAACCTCCAGTGAACAGCTGGTATCCTTAGATAAGAAAATCTCTGCACATGGCCAAGCTTCCAATATCGTGAAAAAATGATGCAGTAGAAAGAAAAAGACAACAGAAGCCCCAAGTGCTTACATGAGACAACATAATTTATAACCAATATTCATAACATAATTATCACATTCCTTTTTGTATTCTGTCACTAAAGTGCAACCACTGCTTCCTTTGGCATAATTGCAGTTGTTCCTGCGAAAATAAAATGCATCTCAACAGGAAATATCTGACTTTTGGTATGAGAAGATCAGAGGAGAATGGTTGAAATAGAAACTTTTGCAATAATTAAGCTTTGATATATGACAGTCCACCCTTCATGACTTATTCTTAAGATCTGCATGTTCTGAAAAGTCAGAGCCAAGCTCAATCCCACTACCATTTTAGCAAGGAACTCAGGGTAGAACTGGAGTGTCTGATCGTCATTTTAGCATAAGCACTGTAAGAGCAATCCAAATATGTTTCTCTGCTTAGAAATCTTATCACTCTATTTAATAGTTCTGCTTAAAGACATGCTTTTTTATAAAACAATGACTCAGATATCAAATTGGGCAAATACATTAAACAAATAAAGGGCAAATAAAGACTGGAACTCGAAAAGAGATAATTATTGTTCAAAGTCACATTCTGGCTGATTCATAGGGATGGCATATAAAAAGCCAAGCAACCAGCTTGTAGTGACCATACATACATTTATTTCAAAATAAATTCATCAGAAAAATATCACTTAGCAATGAAAGGGTAGAAAGTAGGGGATTTCTTTGTGAATAAAAAACTTTTCTGCTTTTTGTAAGGAAAAGAAAAACTGAAGAATGTTCACCACAATGCATAATCTAGACTAGGCCACCACAATCCTTCGTAAACAAGGTACTATAATGTCCTTATTGGCTCCCCCCTTGCTCCAGGATGCCAGTTAAAAAGAAATCACCAAAGAAGCTGTTGTCCCTTCTATACAGTGCACCATACTCTTGGCAGGCTAGGCAGGAACAAAAAGCACGCATGGTCCTCCTTCAATTAAGCACTCAGGGCAGACAAAGTGGCCTTCAGCTTCCATAATTAAAGAAGAAAAAAGGCAATTGGCTTTCAGGCCATAAACTCTTGCTGAAAGAGCAGCTAAGATATGAAAGAAGCAGGAAGAACTAAAGAGCCAGATAACAAAGCTACTAAGTTGAAAAAAAAAAAAAAAAGAAAAAGGAGGAAAAAAAAGGAACAAAGAAAAATCATGCATATAGATAACTATCAAGAAGGGCATTTTTAAACTCTTCTTTTGTTTTTCCTTTAACTCCTTGATCCTTTTCATCAAATTCAATTTATTTTTATTTTTAAGTAAGCATAATCACTTTTCAGAGATTGTAGATTATTTCCTGTTTTAAAGCAAAATTTTAAGCTACTGAGCTACACGCATCGACAATAATAAATCACACCTCCTGTATTTTCAGTCAACGACACTCAGCAATAATTTCAAACATGCTTTTGGTTAGACTGTATCTCATGTCATTCTGGAGGTGTTTGTTTATCTGTATATATTCAAGTAAGGTGCTGGCACATAACAGCTGGTTGCAACACTCTTCAGTAAAAGATCATAAGAGTCAGGGCCTGCATATGGCCCTTAGGAACAGGGATCTGGGACTTCATGAGTCTGACTATTGTTGAATATCTTACCACTAGAACTGTTTAGGAACACCTACACACATAAGGCAGCAGGAGACAAAAGTAGGTTACTACTACTTCTATTGCTGAAGAAAAAAAGCCCGAACCACAATCTCCATTTCTTTGCATTACTTTTGAAATCTGGTGTTGATTCCACTTACTGTAAGTTCAAAAAGAACCAGGCTGCTATACTGACTGGGTGAAAAAAAATCTCTGAACATTTGTTAAGGGACCATGAGGAGATGGAAAGAAGAAGGAAGTCATGTGGAGTCTTAATTGTTCTTTACCTCTGCAGTAAGCAGAGACCTTTAACCAGAAGCTTCATGTATAGACTCCCTATGATGGTACACCAGTAGATGCATTTGTTCCAACACCTCATCTGGAAAACACCTGAAGCTCACTACTGCCACTGTCCTGCACAAAGATTCAAAGGATGATATCACACCGAAAAGCCAGCACAAACTTATCCTTCATCTCCTACGCCTGATCCAACCAGAAGCATCTGCTCACACTGTCTGGCAGTCTGTTCTGCAGACCTAGTAAAAATGTACAGCTGAAGAGACAGACTTAATTTCAAATGCATTAAATCATAGCCAGACTGCTATTTGGCATAATGAGAAAGAGCTTGCCCACTCCTTTTCTGTTTACGTATAAAAATGCATTTGTATTGCCTGTCATTATTTGGGGCTGACTGACCTTGAGGGTTTGCGTTTTCTGTTTAGTTTCTGTTCCTTTTTAACGTGCATGCTAGATAAAAAGAATCCTGCACACTGTGACGTGGAGGAAGACTCGGATAGGACGAGTTCTCTGGTTTGTCAGTGTAGTACATCATGGTTGTATTGTCCATGATGGGTTGATGTGCTGTTTCACCCTGCTCCTCTCCAGCACGTGTAAAAAGAACTGATGAACTGCTTTCAGCGAGTGTCATTTATGTGTCATTCCCATAAGCATTTCAACATGTGCTCCCCACAGTATTGCAGTCCTTGGAGGTACTGCATGATTGCTATGGCACTGCAGCTGGAAGGCTGAGCAAAGCTTCTTCCAAACCATTAACTTTCTGAGGAACAGGAACACATCACCTGCAAAGGTCTCCTGCTGCCTGATACCTAACACCAGCCAGTGCTGCAGAAGTCCTTTTCCTGAGGTGAACACAACGTATGCACAACAGTGTTGAAAGCAAAATGACAATAAATGCCAACAAGGACATTGGCATCTGCAGTCTTTGTTGTTTAATGATCTTTATGAATGGCTGTGGTTCCAGAAACCTCTTGTGTGGGAGAAAAGTTGCACCTCATGAATTAAGAGAGGGCTCACAGAGAAGATCACGTGTGTGTGTACGTGTGCAGGTCATTACCAGGACTATATACATACATCTAGACTACACACACATATACCCCTAGTGTTACCGCTCCTCAAGGTATCCACAGCCAACAAAATACTCATACAGCATCCATTTGGGATGACTTGTCTGTGTTTACAGAGACCTCCTCTTGTCAAATTGAAAAACCCTTCAAGAATTCTAAAGCACACCAACCAAAGTGAAAGAAAGTAAGTTGTAGCTAAAGCATTTACCATTAAAAGATGTAGGTAAAGTGTAGAACCTCACGCCAGAGCAGGTGGCTGGGTCTGAAAGAGCCTGTGATTCTGTGGGAAGCCCCTGCTGGAGCTGGCTGCTGGTTGAGGACCACATGTTGTGGGAGGGACCCCACGCTAGAGTGGGGGAAGAGTGTGAGGAGTCCTTCCATGAGGAGGAAGGAGTGATAGAAATGACATGTGAAGAACTGACCACAGACCCTAATACCTTGGCTCCACTAAGGGGGAGAAGGAAGAGAAAATCAGGAGCAAAGCTGAGCCTGGGAGAAGTTTTTTTAAGACCTGGTTTTACCTCTCATTTTCCTACTCTGATTTGATTGGTAACTAATTAAATTGAATTTTCTTCTCCAAGTTGAGTCTTTTTTGCTCTTGACCTGTCCTCGTCTCCACCCACAAGCCTTTCCTTGTGTTTTATCCTTCCCATCCCACCAGGAGCCAGAGTGAGTGAGCACCTGTGTGGTGCTGAGTTGCCAGCAGGGCCTACTGTACAACAAGTGTTTACCATGAAACCAAGTTGGTTATCAGTAACACATTGTACAAGTAAAAAAGAAATGTGCACCACTTGCCAAAGATATGCAGTCTGATGTAGGCTGAAAAAGAAGGATTAATGCAAGGAAATGTCAGCACAAAGAGCTGTAACTTTCTGTCTGCTTCTGAAAGAAGAGGTTTCTTCTTACCCTTTACTCCGCATGTGTACAGTGGCAGATATGGCAAGGCCAACGCTGAAATGAATTTCTAAATTACATTTTATTACCCGTAGAATCTGTTTGGTAGAAAGCTGTCTGATGAGAGTTTATAATCCCTGGAGACATGCATTTAAATTTGAGCCAAAGGTTATTTCCTTGGCTTTAAAGTTTTCCATTGCTAAATCTGAAAGGAGAAATTTTTGACAACTGAAATTTAGATCTTTAAGAATAAAAAGACAGTGAATAATTACCTCTGAATATAACACTGCAGGGGTCCCACTCACAGATAGGAAGATAGCCAAATAACTGTTCTAGACTTGCCCTTTTCTAATATTTTGTATGTTTTGTTGCTGAAAAATATATCCTCTTTAAAAAGAGAAATTCATTATTTTTAACTCAGTTTTAGGAAATAAAATGCATCACCTTAATAATACTAACCATCCCACCTGATGAACTTGAGCAATAAAAAAGAGTCCTGACGGCACATTTTCAAACTGTTTGACCTTCAATTAGCCAATCTTCTTTGCCTCTGGAGTTACTTTGTTGAAATACATCCTCTTCCATAAGCAATATTAATGTTACATCACAATCTATTTGGTATTCTTTTTCCGATAGAAACAAAAGAAAAAAACACTTCTCTCTTCTTTCTTTCCTGCATTGTTCAACTAAAATCAAGAAATACAGGTCTCCTCTTCATCGATTAGCTATGGTTGGCTTTCACACCCTTGAGGGAAGGAAGGTCTCTCAGTTATTCAGTCTTCGTATGTTAAACAACACAGCTTCCCAACTCCTACAGAAAACAGACGACAAAAGCAAGGTGAAATATTTAGGCTGTTTATTGCAGTACATGAAGCTTAAGGCAGGAAGGGAAAATTTACTATTTCAAGGAGCAGCAAATGTGCCAAATATGGGATGGGAGGTTTTCTTCTGAAATCCAGGCAGAAGTTTGAGAGTTACGGTATGTCTACTACAAGACTTGAGAACCTTAAGGCATTCTCACAAGTTGACTGTTCTCTAGCTCAGTTTAAATTTCAGCTCTAGTTTCCAGAATCCCATACAAGATATCCCCTCCTCCCTTTCCCCTGGCAGCATTAGTCACTAAGATCAGAATTGCCATCAGATCCGCAATGCTCAGATCCATGGTTGCTCACCGATGATAGGAGGTCTTACTGTATGGGTTTGAAAGGTGGCCAATACAGTCAAATGCTCTTGTCACAAATTTCCCACCTGTGCTAATTCCACGTGTCCTGTTCCCATTCTGACACCATTTCTCACCAGGGAAGGCAGATACAGCCATTAAACTTTATTTACATAGATATACTCTATTGAGGTAAGTTATGCCAGAGCCCTGAGTGAGATACAGAGACACACCACGGCCTTTCCTCCCACCCATCCCAGGCTTTAGCTGCTCAAGCCTAGCTCCAAAAATGGTGCCGCTTGGCTACCTTGGATCGGCTGCTGGGAAAGCAGCTACAGATTTACGCTCCAGCCCTCAGCCCTTTCCTGCACTATGCTGTAGGTAGACCTGAGCCTTGCTGATGCTCACCCGCTGGTCCTGGCTTGACCTCATTTCCACCAGCCCAGGCCTTGCCAAGGCGTTCCTGCCTCCGGTGAGGAAGTTCGCCATCAACAGCGGCTACAATGAGAAGGAGACACAGCAGCAGAGGGCAGCACACTCAATGCTGAGGATACCTCTTCAGTCCCCAGAAGTGCAAAAAGATCCAGAGGAGCACCTAAAAAAAAGCCCTTGCTACATGATTTCCCTGTCTAGCTTGCACAAGCCAGCGCAACTCACAAGCGGAAATATGCATTGTATTACTTGAACTATGCGACAGTTTTAATTTAGAAATTTCAGTTCTATAATTTCTATTAAGTACATTGGCAAATAATTGTGGGTGATTAAAAAGACTATTGCATAGTGGGGTGAAGGTAGGTGAGCTGTGTGTAATGGAAGGGAGAAAGATAAGGCCGAGATGCAGACCTGCATGAAGCACAGGATATCGAATGCCTTAGCTGCTTATTTCCTTTCTTTTTGTGTTTTGCGTTGGAGGGATTCAGTCTAGCACATTTCACTCACGCTTGATGACATTTTCCGATGTGCTGTTTTATATTTACATTTCAAAACATATACACAGTTAAAATTAAGGTTACATCAATATCATCGACAATCAAGACTCAGGAAATGAAAACCTACTTCTACTAATTGAACTTAGCCAAGCTGTATATCCCATCTTTTAATCATTACTATTAGTACTGTTGAGCTATTGACAGCATATGGAAGGCAGTGCATACCTTGCAAGAAAGGGAATTCCTTCCACACAGAGCAAAACAAATGGTAATATAATAAGCATTAGAAATCTACAAAAAACCTTTCAAAAAAAAAAATCTATTTATGCAAAGCAGCTGAGCTAGTGTTACCATAAGAACATTCACTTTTTCATTTCCTGAATTCAGAGTGTCAAAAAAATTTACTTTTATTAAAAAAACTAAGCCTAAAGTTACGAGCTCTCCCATATCCATTTGTTTCTCTTCCATGATGCAGAGAAACATCAGGATGGATGAGACTGCTAACCTCCAACTTCTGGCTCAAACAACATATAAACCCAGATATTTCCCCAGTTTTTCTAAATAATTAAGATGGGGATTGCAATCAGAGCGAAAACACCTGTCTCGTCCTACCTTTGTAATATCAGAGTGAAATGTTTTGTTCTTTCCAAAAGAATCTGAAGGAGAAAAGGAGACATCTGCTCTTGCTTTAGTTCAGCTTCTACTGTATCACTAATAAAAATGAGTAAGTGATTTAAAAACAAGCTACACTATTAATTTACAAGTTCCACCAGAATTTTGCTCATTCATAACAAGAAATAGTCTATGAATCACTAGAGTGCAGCCAATCTGGGGTTGTACAATAGACTTAGTAATAGGCAGCAGTGAAAGCCATCCTACCTACCTATTTATATCCCACTTAGCATGGCATACATTTTCCATTGAACTATAACTTACTGCGAGTGATTCCCACTCCCTATACCACATGAAAAGGAAGCATTAGAGGTAGCATCTAATTTTTATAGGGTTTTTTTTTTACCCCCAGTTTCCTAGCATGTTTATGCAGTCAATATTATCTGCTCTGTCAGCATACTTACCACCCTCATTAATCACTCTCTGAACTGTTAGTTTTGCTGAAATTTAACTTGGGGGTGGAGAGGTTAAACACACTCTTCCCTTGGGTATTGTCAAAAGAGGCTTCTGGTGAAAGGGAGAGACCTCCAACACTCACCCCTAAAGAGGGACAGGCTGTGACATGGACATGTGCACCAGAGAAGCCACCAGAGGAAAGAGCTCAGGCACAAAACCTACGAGAAGTTTCAGTCAGTGTTTGCATCTTTTCAAGGCTGCAAAATAAAATTAACCACAAGATCACATCAGTAGAAGAGATTTCATTAGAACCAGTGCTCAAGGAACTAATTGCTGCTGTTAGTTTTACAGGGTGCACGAAGGGGAGAAATGGTCTCCTTACATAAGAAATACTGTGTCTATCATGTGGTGAAAAAAGAAAAGTAAATGGTATAATGGTGTTATTGTAAACAACTTTGTATTTCTTTTGTATGTGCTGAAAGGAAATAAATTCTGTCATACTGTTGACTTAGTAACTGGTTTTCATTAAACAGCAAGAAAGGATATTGCCAGCCTATTCTCTCTTTCTTTCCAATTCCTGTTTGCCAAAAAAAGCAGAATAAAAAAAGCAAAGGCACCATTCATACATATACAACTTAATACAGGCATTCTTTGCATTGAACGGGGACTGCTGCCTGCATTGGTATAGGTGTCTAAGGGGAATCTATAGGTAAAAGAAAATAAAATTTAAAAAAAGTCAAGGTATACAGCTAAAACTACTTTCAAAACTCAAGAATCCCATGTTCTATGTAAGAAGAGAAACAATTTTGGTTTTTATTATTTCAGTCCATTACCTTTCTTCACAGTTGTGTTAATTGTTAAAAGGAATGCTGTTGCCCCAGTATCCCTGTGGCTGTATGTGGATCACACAGATTTTTAAGGTTATCACAGAGGTAATGAAACATTCAAGTAGGTTGACATTTCTGCACCTACGTTTCGTGGACACTGAAAAATGGCAAATGCCACAAAACATTTCAGTGATCCAATCTGATATGAAGATTCTCACATTTATTTTTTTCTGCCAGTATGGGCTTGCTCCAAAACTAGGAAGAAAAAAAAAAATAGATATACGAATATCCCCATGATTTATACCATCTTCACTTGTGTGCACTTGGAGGGTGGGATTTTTCAAGCTTAAGTGATAACCGCACTTTTACTATATATCAGGAGATCTCATAGGGAGCAAATCAAACTTCCAAATGAAGAACAATTTTACCTGTCAACAAAAACAGACTTGAGAGAATTTATAGATGGACAGAACTTCATAGAAAACAGAGTATAGACCTATACTAGAAAATAACCTTTTAAAAATAAATATTGTTAATTTCATTTGGTTAAACAGTTTTAAATGGTGCTGTGAAATACTATTGTTCTCTTTAGTGGCTAGTGTTATTTTTGTTTTAAGCCATTGAAAGAAATTTGCTTAACATACGATCACAATAGATTATACACACAGCTCTGTTTGTCTTCAGATAACAAAAAAAAATAAATGGAGCAGGTACATCGCAGCAGACACTACACTTTTTGAGCTTATTAAGCTTCTACAGTGAAGAACAGCCCTAAAGCACACAGCAGACAATTCTTATCAAGCACCATTTTCTGAGGTGTGCTGTTTTTTTGTAAAGCTGCAACCGTTCCCACACCAGGCCGCTGCCGCCGCTCACCTCCAACTCCCACACACGGTTCGCATCAGCGGTTCCTCAGTTTGGGTCCACGCGCTGTAAAACAAGGTGTGCTTAGAAACGGGGTCGCTAACCCATGGGATATTCAGAGTGCCGCAAGTGAATCACAACCCACATATCTGTCATGAGCCCCTGAGAGGGAAGCTTTGGGAACTGCTGTTTGGGTCATCAAATAAGAGTAGCAGCCAGGAGGGATGTGGGCCTAATGCGCCAGCAGCAGGTGGCATGCAGTTCTTGCCTACAAAAGGTAAAGAAGATGAAGGGGGAAAAAAAGCTGAAGAATATGCTTCATTCCGTCAGAAGGCTCACTTTTATTCTTAAACTGCATGTCTAAAAGTGACAATGTTTGTTTCAATCCTGACGTAACAGTCTGTAAAAAATTAAATTCTGTTTTCTTCGGTCTGCTTTCCCCTTCACTAGTTTGATTTAGGCAGACTGATCTGCCTTACTCATATGGGACTACCATGGTGCAAACCTTGTTCTCCCCTAGTAAGGAAAACCAAATCCATCAACAGTGGTACTGTTCAAGGGCAACTCAAGGTACTGAGCAATAGCACCTCCTCTCCACGGCCCCTCAGAGCCCAACACCATCATTTAGACATAACAATTTGTTTTTTCATTACAAAAGAAACCAACGTGGCACATATATATTCCATAGTCGTCTCCAGGTTGCTGCCTGATAAAACAAGGAGGCTGCAGGACGTGTCCCCCTAAGAGCCATGCACAAGCCATGTTACGAACGGTTGAGGACAGCCCTTCAGACACTGGGAACAGCCATAACTTGACTTCAAAGGCTGCTGAAGAGACAGCTGCACGGAGAGAAGGAAAGCCCCTCCCAAAATTCACCTGGCTAACTTTGGAAGCAAAAGTGAAACACTCTTCAGAGCGTGATGAGACCGACTCACCCAAAACAGAAGGGTGCAGTAGGAGTACAAGATGCTAATAGAGCATCCCTTTTATTTGTATGCAGATGCACAGAATTATAGACAAAGACATTGGAAAGCACCTGAAAGAATATATTTTCTCCGTATAAAACATTTATGACTGATCTAATCTTACATTAAATGTTTCTTAATAATAGCAAACATTTGAGGCATTATAGTCAGTGAATTGCCAGGGAATGCTATGAAGCTAAATGCTTAAAATGTAGAAATTACCTTTAAGTCATTTCATTTGAATGAAATTATAAAAAATGATGTTCTATTCATTATTTTATGTAGGTTTTATTATAATAAACAATGTGGTTTAGTTTATGTAACAAAAGTATCCTAATTAGATCTTTCTTAAATAGATACAACTTTATCAGTTAATGTATCCTGGGTAAACCATTCCAGCTAATGCAACTATTGCAGCTAATGCCATGTTTTAATTCTTGCCAGTCGCTAGAGGAGTTATTTATACGCACAGCATGGAAGCTTCTACTCATGGTTCTTTGACTGCACATGAAAATAAAGGACAGTCAAGTAAAGAGAGTAGAAAATTAACAATTTTAAATTGCAAACCAACCTACATTTTTGATAAAAGACAAATAGATGGACATGGCATGATAAATAAAAGATGTGCTTTGGCATTTTCCGGTCTTAGTAAACAATTTGATTTATGTCTCACAAGTAAGAGACAACAAGGGATGCTTTGGTTTAGAAAACTGACGCATTACTTAGAAGCCAGATTTTTTTATTTAACTGATAATTGTCTATTAATATTTTAATGCATGCTAAAACATTAGAAGTTCTTCCTTGTGCATCTTTCCTCTCCCAAGTATGAATTTCCTTATGACAAAGATATATTTGCCCAAAATCTCTTCCTTCCAACTCCTTTCTGTCAACACAATTCAAGTTAAACAAAATCAGTGAGAAAAAGGAGAAGCATTTTGTTTTAAAGCATCATTGCCTGTGTTACAAATTCACAGGTATCAAAATAAATTAAAAGTGATGAATTACAGATGAGATCAGCCAGTAATCAACCCCCACTCCCACCCCAAAAAGAGCCCTTAGTTCTCTTTAAAAAAAACACTGATCTAATGTATTTCTACATTTCCTTATTATGAGCACTGTATCTTTTCTTTTTTTAACACTGCTTTGACCTGTTTTCTGAAGAAATTTGGCTTAGTCCATTTTTCTAGGTACACTGACTTTTTAAACTTGCTGGCAGAATTCCAATTCATCTAAACAGTATTAGAAATATTTTATGATTTCAATACCTTACTGTGGTACACACAGTGAGCACGCCTTGGAATACAAACAGAGATCTCTGAATAATGCACAGGCCTGCTGAAATCCAACAGTAAGCCCTGTCAAAAAATCCCAAAGAGAAGATTTTGTGTTGAATTAATTTATTTTCCCCTTATTTTTCCTTTTAATGGAAAACAGCTTTACTGAAATTATAATAATAAAGGAAGTTATAAAATTGTAGCTTTTCCACTGGAATTTTAAAGACAAAAAAATTCACCTGGACATTCTGAAATCCCCATTCAAAACAAAATATAAAGCACTTTTCACAAGGATTCACATGGAAAAGATGAGGGATAATGGGTACAAGATAATCCTGGGGAGATTCCAACTGGATGCAAGAGAAAAATTTTTCACAATGAGAACAATCAGCCATTGGAATAACCTCCCCAGCGACATGGTGGATTCCCCAACACCGGACACTTTTAAGGTTCTGCGGGACAGAGTGTTGAGCCATCTTGTCTAGACTGTGCTTTTGCAGCTGGAAATGGGAGATGCCTGACTGCTGACAGAAAAAGAGCTGATAGCCAGGTAGAAGGAAAGGGAATAAAACAATTAGCTTTTCATTGTGCAGCTAGTAGCAAACACTTCAAGTTTTTTTTGTCATATTTTCTCCCCTTCTCCCCCACTGCATTCAGCCCCTGTAACCCCACAATACCCAGGACACTTCAATCCAAACCATTTGCCCAATATGGAATCCGGAAAGGTTGGGTTTGGGGTTTTGTTTCATCACTGAGTCCAACTGGAGAAGATCTGGTAGCTTTTTTGCATTATTTACAGTGGTTCAGAGGTAGGGTTGTAGGAAGTAAGATTAATGATTATTTGAAAGTCTGAGAGGCAAGCTAGGAATGAGTATCCCCCTGCAGCTTTCAGCCCATACTCAGAGGCAAAGACATCCAATAATTCTCAGCAGTAAGCCTCAGGACTGTAAATATAATGGCAATCTGAAGTCTTCATGAGTTTCCATTTAGTATTCTTACATCGTGAGTGGAAACAGGATATTTACCAGTGATTGATATCCGAGGAACATAATCTGTCTTACACACCAGGTTATTTATTTATACATGAAGAGTCCTGCAGCTCTGCCTGGAGACAGAGCAGATGCCCCTTGAAATGGAATGGATGTGTACTTATGCCCTGTACTCGGTGTCAAACTGTGACCTTCTATCTAAAATTCTGTAGGTGGTGCATCTTCACTCAATCTTATGGCCAAAGCAATGGCTTACTGATGTCAGTAAGAGAGTGTGGCTAAGAACTCCCATCTCCTCCTCCTAGCTGAGATTCCTTCATGGCTGGGATTCATCTTGCACATACAAACAACCCGCAGTATTTTAAACATATCTTCTCTGTTCTCACTGCTGTGTCTGCAAACAAATCACAATGCACTCAGGAACACCACACCCACACGAGCATGCTTAGAGTCAACTTACACTTTTTCTTGAACAAAAGACAAAAACATATTTGCAGCTTAGTGAAATGTTCATCATTTGTATGAAAGGAAAGTGAGGGAAGGTAGTTTATGGGTATCTGTGGCCAACAGCATTTCAAAATTTTTACCTGCTTAGAGGGTAGCTGGGTCCATTCTGAATATTAAAATTTTGTTATTTAAAACGTTATGACTTTTAGTAAGGTATGACTCCTCAGTAAATCCCTAAGAAAATTGCACCAGTGACAAGGATTCATCCTCAGTTTTCCATTCCTTTGATGAAAGCATCTAACAAAAATTCCCAGACATCCCTTCCTAGCATATAAAAGGGCAATATCCACAGAGATATTGTTGAAGGTTACGTTGTTAATGTTTATAAAAAAATTCTTCAATGATGAAAATTATTATATGAAGTCATATTCACACATGCCATGTTATCCTTCAATTCAAAGTTCAGAAGGTTGCAGATCCAAGAAGCAGGCAAGTCTTTTGTTTCTGCGTCGCAATTATTCCTGGGAGAATCACAGGAATAATTAAAATAAATAAATAAATAGAGGTTTTAATCTTGAAATACTTCAGACTTCAGAAACATGCCAGTCTACCTGAACTCATGTTAATATATTTGGCACCTATGAAATTACCATCAAGCTCCTTCAGGGCATGCTGCTGTATGGGGTATCTTTATATGCATATTTTCAGGCAAGGACTTGATCTCCCTGTGATTGATAGAAGCACTTACCACAACGGAATCATAATCAACCGAGGTCCTCTGGAGAAATAAGAACAAATAATAATGACAGTAATGCTTTAATACCCTACTAAGCAAGAATCATCTCTGCTTTCCTCTAACTTAACATCTTTTCCCTATCCTTTACATCCATAAATGTTGAAGCTAAGTGGTATCCCTATGGTCTTCTGCAGAATAGCAGCCATAATTAAACAGCAGCATGATGAAATAGCACACACATTCAACAAGTCTGGGTTTCTTTAATATAAATATTTTTTAAGTTGAAGAACTTACCTATAAAGCAGAAACTAGAAGCTTGAAAGAGCAAAGGACAATTTTATCATTCCATTTAGGACCACCACTGTCGCTTCCCGAAAACGGACACATCAGTGATTTCTGGGGGGACAGGGCACTGTAATAATCCCCAAAGATTTTTGTCCTTGAAGGTATATGAAATGCGTTGGTTTGGGCCAGTGAGAAAAGACAGATGAGAAGCTAGTGAAGAAAGGCTGAGTAAGGGGCTGGATTTAGAACAAGAGGTGAATTACTGGGGGAGGGGAGAGAAGCAGTTAACACTGATGCAAAAGGATTTTCACTTCATTCAGCCTGTGTTCATTCTGCTGTTTATGGACATGGGGCGGGAGGGGGGGAACGGACACAGAAAAGGCAGCTTATTCCACCTTCAGGTGCCAAAGTACCTTGAACAGAGGGAAAAGGGAGAAAAAGAAGCAGTACAAATGGACAGGGCAGACTCTTACACGCAGCAGTAAACAGAATGCAAACCAGCACATCCTACCAAACACATAGGATTATTTGTTGTTCGCACTCATCCTCTGAAGTCCATAAGACACCCACGTTCCCTCTTAACCCCCACAAAATGCAGAGAAGACACAATGTTTGAGGAAGAGGAATTCCAGATCTTTCAAAATAAAAACATACCAACTAAACAGATAAATATTATATGGCAAGGAATATACCTACAATAAACAATTCTGTTGATGCAATGCAATTTGTAGTCTCATTTGTTGATTTTGAAACAACATGTTTGTTCAGAGCCTGCAATAAACAACCAAATGTTCTTTCATCAGAAAGTGCAAATCAACCAAGTTAGTTAAGAACTATTCTAAGAATACTTAATAGCATCCAGGTTCAGTGACTGATTTTCTATTTTAAGCAGGAAGAGAGGTTCAGCATAAACAATCTGCAGGATAAAAGCCTGACAGCAAAAACTCCACACATACCAAAGAAAATAACGTGTCTATGACAGCTACAACAGCAGCAATTTTCAGCTTCTTACACTACTCATGCAACGCATTTTGCAGTCATCCCACTTGCATAAATCTGTATGTTATAATTTTGCATTCCAATGGATCAGTTTGTATGCTCCATATCTGCAAATGAGCCAAATAATAGAGAATGTTAGAAGTGATTTGTGCTATCAGTGACATCAGGACTTTTGCAGCTGTAGTTATTAACAGATATTTTTTCATCCAGCAGCATCCACTAAAATCAATCATTCTGATAACTAGGCATGGCATGAGCTGTCCGCCCTGTCATTTCAATCTGATTAATCACACTTACACAGACCTTTACCTTAAAGGAGCAATTGTTCACATTTAATCACAAAGATACATTCAAGCATACCATCACAGATTACTAAATTTAAGTGCAATTTATGTCTTAGACTTTGGCAAATACGTTTATGATAATATGGCTTTGGCATATAGATGTATTGTTTCATTCATTTTACAAACACTAAGATCTAAGCTAATGTGTTGTACTTTGAATCATTTATCACATCAGATTTGCAGCTTTTGAAGCTTCCATTATACACATCTCTATCTGCAGATTTATCCTAATAACCTCGGTACAGATAAGTTATTAGTTATTACGTCTTCTTCAGACTGTGCTTGCTAGACAGTAGGTATCATCTTCATCAGAAATCAAACTTGACTTGATTTTACCTAAATATCCTACATTCTATTAACTGGTCCTTCTTTTGTTTCAATTTTCCTTTTCAACCTTGAAACAAAGCACAGCTCTTCAATGAGAGTTATGCAAGAATTGTTCTCTCTCTTTTGGGTTTTGGGTTTGTTGGGTTTTTTTCCCCTCCAAATTTGTTCATTTTTCTTTTTAAAAAGAAAAGGCATACAAGGAATCCGTACACAAGCAGAAGACTCACCGAAAGAGACTGTTCTAGCAAAAAAACCACACTTCTACATTAAAAAACAAGTTGAATTCAAGATTTGTCAAACCAGTAACAAGTTTGACTCTGCTAGAATCATCCTACATTCCAGATACTCTTCTTGATTAGGCCTTCAAGTGTCCCGGGGTCCACCACTATTCAGCAAACCACGTAGGAATATGTTTCACTTTCAGTTCAGAAGCCAAAGAAATGTAAGAACGTGCTGAAAATTTAATGTAAGCCTAAGAGTTCCGCTGACACAAGTGGACAAATCTTTGGCTCTGCTGCTGAAGTCATACGTAGCATACAGCCATATTATTTGGTATGTGTAGTCGGCAAGTGAATCCTTACGCTTTCAGATTCTTCAGAAGTCTAAAGTCACCAAGATTCCACAATAAGGGCTATTTTTCTGAAGTGTTAGACCCATATGCTAAGAGCTATTTTTTCCTGTTTCTATCCTAGGTAATATTTATGCTTTATAATATGTACTTTTTCAAAGATTTACACCTGAATCTACATATGCATTGCTTAACATTTTTATATTTAAATACATTTTAAAATAATGTAATAAATACTCTAGTTAAATAAGGCAAAGAATTATTAGCTAAAATTGTACTGTGTTTTGGTAGTGTGGGAGAGGCTACTGGGGTGGCTCCTGTGAGAAGATGCTGGAAGCTTTCCTAGCTCCAAGACACACCCACCTCTGGGTACAGCCAAGCCAGTCAGTGGTGGTGGCAGTGCTTCTGGATAATGTTTTTATGTTTTTAAGAGGAGAAAAAAATAATCCTGGGGAACCAGCATCAGAGAGAGAGGGAGGATGTGAGAAGGACAACCAGGTCAGTGCAGAAAGGCAGAAGAAGATGTGCCATGGTGAGAGGGCAGGCTATGCCCTGCACCCATGGAGGGTCACAGAGGAGCAGAGACCCCCAACCTGTAGTCCAGGGAGGACCATGAATTATGAAATACATGAGAATCCTGTACTCCTGAAGGATCACACACTGCAGAAGGGACCCACGCTGAAGCAGTTCATGAAGAACTGCAGCTCGTGGGAAGGACTCATGTCAGAGAAGTTTGTGCAGGACTGTCTCTTGTGGCAGGGACCCCCCAATAGAGCAGAGGAAGAGTGTGAGGAGCCCTCCACTGAGGTGGAAGGAGTGGCAGAAATTACATGTGGTGAACTGACTGAAGAAGCCCCATTCCCCATCCCCCTGTGCCACTGAGGGGGTGAGAAGGTAGAGAAACTGGGAGCAAAGCTGAACTCAGGAAGAAGGGAAGGGTAGGGGAAAGCTTTTAAGATCTGTTTTGTTTTGTCTCTCATTGTCTTACTCTGATTTGATTGGTAACTAAATAAATTGATTTTTATTCCAAGTCAAGTCTGTTTTGCCCATGACCATAAAAAGTGAGTGATCCCTCCCTGTCCTTGTCTTGACTCATGAGCCTTTCCTTGTATTTTCTCCTCCCCATCCCACCGAGGGGAGGCGTGAACAAGCAGCTGTGTGGTGCTGAGCTGCCAGCTGGGGCTAAACCACAACAAAAATATAACCAAATGGATATCAACTGGAACTTTCATTTGTAGCCCAGTGAGCAGGAGGCCCCCAAATGACAGCCTTCTGCTCTGACTGCTGCCCCAACGGGCTCTCAGCAGATGACAGGTCAGATAGGTTGACAAGCAACTAAACATTTACAAGACAGCAGAAAGCATTCTTCTGGCAAGGAATTGTGAAGAGAAAAGCCAAAGTGTTGGAGGCAACCAGAGAGTTGTTTATGTTTAAATAAATCGCAGAGACATAGATCCATGAACAGAGTGCAAATAATTACTCAGAACTGCACAGTGCATTTATTTCCTCAATCCTGAGCTGGGAGACAGAAGGATATTGCTTTCTACTACATGTCATGCACCAACTGTATATACACTATAACACTTTCAGAGGTTCAATCATCACTCAGTAATGCAATCAACAGTAACTAGGCAGAATGTAATGGGAGTGTAATCGGCACTAGAAACTTTACTATAAGCACCCGCTTAAGAAACAGAAGTCTGACTTCCCAAAACATTCCTCCTCATCACAGCCCAATATATTTTTTAGAGCAAGAACAATTGTTAATATTATGGTACCCACCCAATTTAGCAGCAAAACACTATCACCTTTGGTCCTGAAGTTACAATTCACCTTTAGCAAGTAGAAAACTAGCATCGACAAAACAGCACAGCAACCTATATTTTATGCAGAGTATCTTATGAAGTTAAACAACAGCAAGTGATTTTTTGATCTTTTAGGCCCTGGAAAATGCTTCAAGGGAGGATTTCTGTACATACAGCCATATATAAATTAGGAATCTAGAAAATGCAGCTGCAGATCAGAACGTTAGTCCATCTAATATGTAGTAGCCAATCTCCATAGCTGCTAACATCGAAGAATGTGCAAAATACCTACAGTAATGAATGATAACAATATCTCCCAAGCCACAGGTTGCATCCACAACATTGTCTTTCATCGCTACTCATTAGCCAGTTCTCTGTTAATTTTCCAGTCTCTCTTTAAATCAGTTTGTACTTTTGATCTTCTGAAAATAGTAGAGATGAGTTAAAATCCACAGTCCGCAGTTAAAATTTTCTAGTTCCAGGGAAAAATACTGCAGGGTTTTTCCGCCCTTTTTAAGCTTACCAGCTCATAATTACACTGGATTCCCCTGATTCTTACAGAAGATGATGAACAGCTAGTCCCTACTTATCCCCTCTGCAGCAATCATCTCTGTATTCACCTCTACCATAACACTTCCCACACACGTACCTCTTCAGTGCTTAAAAGTTCCTGTCTGTTCAGCTTGCCCTTGTGTAGAAAGTCATCTAGGTACACTTTGTGGTTTTTCTTATGACCATTTGAAAAAGAACCTGACAAAAAATGGTTCAAGTCAAAATTAAGTTAAATTCAAGTTAAATTAGAACTATGTTTCCCTCTTTAAAAGTTGAAAAGGTGTTAACTATTCCCCACTACATCACATTTTATTAATTTCTTTTCAGTACTTTTCACAGCAGCCCTCTAGAAGAATGCTTTCAAACATTTGGAATTTATCACTGGTTTTACCAAATATTCTGTTATGAAAAAAAGGCTAACAAGATTATTAAAAAATAATCTTTTTCAAGACAAAAAATTCCAGCCTTTTTTGATTTCTCCTTTTAAAAAAATGTGGGTGTTTTTGGTGTTTTTTGGGGGGGTCTTTTTCTGGTACTCAGATTTTTCTGTATTCTCTCCAACATTCTTGTGTGAAACCAGTTGATACAGTATTGCACTGAGCATTTAAAATGCAATTCCTGATCTAGAAAGGCATACTAACAGGTTTTTACTTCTTTATTGCCATTCCTTATGTCTTAGGCTATATCCGTGACTTTTCAGCCTGTAATTAGAAAACTGACCTGCTCTGACTGATGGCAAAAAGTGAACAGCACTGTACACAGGACATGACATCTTTCCCTCTATCTGCTCGAGACCTCACAGTCAGTCAGGAGCATCTTAAGTGAGGGGGTTTTATGTAAAAATAAGCAAATAAATAGACACACAGTGAAGAGTAAACATGAGTGTCTAGTTACCACCACACACGTGGGTTTTTTTTTACCGTAGTAATGCATTTTTAGCCTCTTGAAAAGCAACACTTGCTTTTATTATACAAATTTAGTTTAAAGAGCTGAATACCACAAGACATCATAGAAGCCAAGAACTTCAGTGGGCCTTTTTTCCCCTAGATCGCTGAGAGAGTAACCTTCAACAGAGGAGCCAGGTAGGTAACACATAACTGGTTAGGAAGAATTTATCTAGACGGATTATTGTCATCCACTAAAATATTGATTGCATTTTCCTATGAATAACCTTGTACAGCCAAAACAGAACACTAAAGACAAAGCAGGGGCTTGATGGATTACAAAATATGTTACTTACACAGAGAAGGCCCTTGATTTTCCAAGGAGGAATGAGGCAGTTTACTCATTCATGATTTTTTTTTTTTTCCTAACTGGATTAGACTATGAGGGTTTGGGGGCAGGGGAGTGTTTCTTAAATATACATTATGCATTCAAGATCAGTTTCTGTTCCTCCATTTTTTAACTTCTAAAAATAAAAACAAAATCAAGATACAAAACGCCACATTACATCTTCTCAGTTGGGCTGACCCTTTTTTGCAACTTCTAGCATACGCATATTCTTCACTTGTAAAAAACCAAATATTGCCTCTTCAGAGAAAATAAATTTACCAATAATGCAGCAATATATTGACCAACTACAATTTGGTATGATTCAGGTTTAAATTTTAAAAGGATTTCTGACTAGGGAAAATTTAAAAGAAAGTTGTTCGGAAAACTTAATACATAATATTCCCCTAATTTCTAACTTGAAACTTCTCTCTGAGAAGCTATAAATGTGATCAACATGATGCTCAACACAACTATGCAAATAAGGCCTCTACAAGACTATAATGTGTTCAAGAATACACATTTCTGAATGTGCCCAATGTCAGTCTTTATCTTATCTGTAACTAATTTATTTTAATTCATTTCAGAAATGGGAGTACATTAGGAAACAAGAAAATCTTAATTTATCAGAACTGAATCTGATACATTAATATGGTGCAAGTAATTAACTGAGGAATATTAACTATAGTTTATTGCTACCATCCTACTCCAATCTAATGCAGAGTGTGTAGATGTCATGCAATTCTTTGAGCTTAAACATGGGGTTTTTTTCCTATTTAGAGTACTTCAGTAAGTCAACATTGTAATAATTTTCTAAAAAAAAAAATATATGGAAGTATTTTTTTTTTCTTTTCCAAACATACTGATTTTCTCTAGATTCTTTTAGCTTGTCACAAAAACAAACAGTGAAGGAAAAAGATGCTCTGAATTCTGTCATTATGCCCTCTTATGCCAAGCCCCTAGACACAAAGACGTCAGAAAGGAAGGTTCTTACTGATTTAGTACAATGACTAGGTGGAGAAGTTAAAACAAAATAGACAAAACTTTTCAGAATCTCTAATCAATATTAATACTGGGGGGAGGGGAACATGACCAAATCAAAACAATATTTTAAAATAAGGTCACTAAGAAATATTTTGTTTATACTGTGTCATTAACAGATATGAACACACACCAAAAAAACCAACTAGGAAGGTAGCATGAAAAAACTACAAATTGCATCATATGTTCTAAGTGTTTTCAACTGTCAAGTGAGACAGGTCTGAAAGCACATATAAACTTGTTTTTATCTTCGTAATATATTTGCAATTATGAAATTACCTAAATTCAGCTTTGATAACATAACTGAAATCAAGACACTGTGAACACAATATATTGCTATATATCAAGACACAGAGGAGCTGACCAGACCTGTCTTTTTAGTTATGTTGCACTGATATGGTCATAATTGACATTTTTGTCACGTTGCTATGTAAGGCCCCGTTTGCGCTGCATAAATGCACAGAAACTCAGCTGCGTTTCACTGCTCTCTTCCCCTACCTGCCATTTTGCTTTCTGCTCTCTTCCTCTGTCTCATCCTTCCAGTCTTTGATCACATGTGAGAATTCAATGGTTTTTTTTCTGCTTATTGATAGGATAAAAGAGGCTAGAGTGTCTGCGGATGACATGGTCCTAAACAAAAATCAGTGGAACTGCAATCCATTTCATTCTGAATATGAAGCATAATTTAAACCACAACACTGCTAATGCTGAAGTTAAAGAACAACACACCCCCTCCAAAAAACCCTAGAACACATTATGAAAGGACAGAATCGATGTGATTTATGTTGGATGTCTAATTCCAATTCTTAGAGTTTTCAGATAGGACCCATCAACCATATTAATATTCAAGTCTATCCCTTTAAGTATCACACAGTCACTAATCAGAGCTGAAGGGGACTGAGCTTTTCTCATAGTATTCATTCTCATTTTAAAATGACTTAATTTTGAACTATTTTATATTCAAAACACTTTATCTGGCATATAACCCTTAGAGTTCAAGTAGTTAAACAAACAGCATCTAATTTGATATTCTGTAAAATTAATTTCATTAGAGCAGCTCATGAAAACTAGAAATGTTTTCATATTTTATAGGTATTTCTAAAGCTTATCCCTCCAGAATTAAATCTTCATAGCAGTCAATTTATAAACAGGAGTTTTTTTTAATGAGGTGTTACTTACATATGCAGTAGAATATATTTCACAATACACCTGGTTGTGCTATTAACATATAAGCATATCTTAAAAAAATTAAAATGACACATTGGAAAGCAAAGATTTCATCAGAGAATTACAGAACAATCATGATAGGCAAACCCAAATGGTGTTCCTGGCACCTCAACACTCACGGGTTCTCTTTAGCAGCAATGTTTTCTTCACAGAATTACCACCTCTCACCCATCAAAACTCTCAGCTAAACTTCTGCTTTTACAACAGGCCCACTGACACTGTATCTACTGGATTTTCAAATCACCACTATTTACTGATTCCCTTGTACTTTAGTCTCTATTTTGGGTTTTTGTTTTTGGTTTTTTTTTTTCTTTCTGATAATAAGATTCAGCTCATCTTGTCACACTTGAATTGCTCAAGATAATCCTTGCTTTCCCAGGCCGACATTGGTTACAAAACAGAATTATCAGAATGCCAAGGGTGATTTTTTTTTGCAAGTCCTATTCAAGCATCTGAGCTAACAGGATTTTTCCTTTTTAACATCATGTAGAAATTTAAAGCATCTGAGAGGAGAGACAAAACTTATGGCAACGTGGAAAGAGACACTACAAATACTTTATCTAATTTTAACATTCCAAAGCAGTTATTTCATCTTTTGTGCATACTGGGCCCAGCATGAAGACACATCTTTCCATCAGCTTCAAGCGGCTTTACACAGAGCCTATGGCAGTGGCACAAGGCGTCCCTCCGACAACCACAGCAGCACTCCGAATACGTGGTTGCACAGATGCGCAAGAGAGCTCTTCTTCATATTTTTTTTTTTAGCTTCACTCAAATGGCTCAGCAATGCCATAGCTGTACTCCAAACAGTTTGAGGGCACAAGGTGACAAAAGCCAGGGGTGATGCTACCAGTCAGTAGGGACTCTGAGGATGGAGGCAGCCATGAGACCAGTTTGCATCAAACCTCTCTCTCCTGGCTCCACCCGAGTCTGCGCAAAATCCTGCTACTCCTCCAGTTCAAAAAAAGGAGAGGAAACTCAAAATGCTGAGCTCAGAGGAGACTGGGGGAAGTATGTTTACAGACAGTGAATGCATATGGCACTTACACAAAGAGCACTAATGGCCACTCAGAGAAGGTACTAATGCACACAGAAGCAGAAGGGCCAGCTTGTCTCTGAACTACCCTTCCAGACGTATTACAATCTAATTGAATACAGCAGTCCCACCACTTTTCCCCATATTTATTTCTGGTTCCACTTATACAAAATGCCAAGTTCTCATGGCAGGAGTCTCTCCTGCTCTACTTTTCAACGTTACTTTTCAAATCACACACAGACTTCATTATGTCAGAAGTAATCAGGCAGTGAGATCCTTTAATTCTGAGCAAGAGACAAATAGACAATTCTAGGACTACCTAATTTCTCACTGCAGCCTACAGATTGCCATATTTGACTTTAAATATGAAGAATGCGTCTTCTTTCTTGAAACTCACATATTTTGCCCACCTTCTCTCCTTTTTGCGAAGACAGCTTGGCCAGAGAGCACAGCACTCCCTGAAGCCCCGTACACTGTAGGATGACAGCAACAACCACAGAACACATTGCAGAGGTCAAATGAAACTTGAAAACAAATCTTTTCTCTATAGGTTTTTAGAGGCAGAATAAGAGCACTTAGTGCTTTTTGAGCATGTCTTTTACCACCTTTCCACCTTAGAGTAATCCAGTCATTGTACTTCTACTTTTCAACGAAGCTACAAAAGCCTCACATTCCCATTCCCTGATCAAAGACACAGCCTGCACAGATACGTTGACTGTACTCACTTTGTCCCATAAATTTGGACACTGGCAGTTCCTCCTTCAAAAGCCTGCAATCAGCACTACGTCAAGCCTTTCTCACACCAACAAGAATTATTTATTTTAAGGGGTATAAAGCATTTGGAGGGAGAGAGAGACTTTCGTAACAGCACACACCACTGCCCATCTGAAGTACATTCCTGTGATTCCACCCACAAAAACAGTTGTTAGAGGCCAAGTTTTCCAGCAACACCGTGTTTCTTCCATGTGGAAGCCCCCTCTCCCATTAAGGAAACCATGCTTTGTTGAGAAAAACTTCTTCAGCCATTTGTGTCTCTTGCCTTTGCTTCACTGACATGGTTTCTTCACAAGTATCTCCCTTTGAGTCACTTTTCCCATGCTATTTTGTTCCCTTATAGATTGTTTATTAAATTGACAGCTCAGAGAGACAATTTTGTGAACAGTTGTAATAAAAAAAAAAAATCACTCCAGTGCCAATGTTCCCTCCATATGTATACCAGTGATGTTTATGTTATGCTCATAAAAATTGTTGGAGCATTCTTGTATATTTTCCACAGAAACTGGGAAAAGATACACATCATCCAATGCAATAAAAGATAAGAAAAAAACCAAACCAAACAAACAAAAAAAACAAACCCACACACCCTGCCCCTTAACCCATCTTATGATTTCACTGCTCTGTTATTTATGCTCCAGGTGGTCTCACCTTGTCCGTGCCATTGGGCTGGTGCCAGATACCTCACCAAGCCCCACATGGAGGCACATCACAGCAGCCTCCCCTCAACTGCGTGTTGCACTGACTAATGGGAATCAGCCCCCAAGTATGAATAAAAAGTACTGAGAAGCATCCAACAGCTGTTAGAAGTCACAAAGTTTAGGTGACAACACATCCCATCTCCACCACTCACCCCCCACCCCTTCCTCACCTGTGCAAGCCCAGAGCAAAGAAGCAAGGCTGGTTGGTTAGACCACATTGACAAGATAAACACACCCCCTTGGAAGAGCCACAGTCCTATTGATATCCAAAAGCAGTGGATTGGGTCCCTTGTCAGACACAGAAAGCAGACATCTGCTTCACTACAAATGCAAAGAGGAGTTCATTAAGTCAAGCATAGTCTTATGCCAAACCAAACACTATTAACATTTGAAGTGCTTAAAATTTTTAACTAACATACATTCTCTTCAAAGTATCTTGATTTCTGATGTTAAATAATGATGTGCTCAAATCATGAATTTCATGATTTCTTATTATTTTATTGTTTAATTTTCTTGAAGCTTCTTGATACTTTCCCTGCACTGCTCCTCCCGCCCCATTCTATGCATTTCTCTCCCCTGCTGCGCGCATCTGCTGAGTCTCTCGCACTTGCTCTCTCCCTGCTGCGTACATCCACTATGTCTCCCCACCACTCCTATATGCATGTTTGCCATCTATCTCTCTCCCCCTCCTGCTGTGTGTATTCACTGCCTCTCCCCCTCCCCCAGTACGCACATCCATCCTGCATCTTCCTCTGCTTCTGCTGTGCACATGAGCCTTTTCTCAGCAACTCTTACAGGCATTCATGGACACCCTCCTCTGCCTGCCTTCTCTCATGCCCTCTCTTCTTTTTTTCCAGCCATCCTTTGCATATCCCTTACCTCTGGTTATCTTTATCCTTTTCTTCCTTCCATCTTTTTGATATGCTGGTTCCTTCTCTCTCTCTCCTTATCTGCACTACCCTTCTCTCCGTCTCCCCTTTGTACCGTTTCTCTCCGATTCTCTCTGATCTGTTCCCGCAAATTGATTCCAGAGCAAAAATGTTCTGCTCTCGTTTGCAGAAGTGTGCAAGCCCGCATCGCAAGCTATTCAGGACTCTGACAAATCTAAGGGTAGTCAGCTTAATTTGCAGAAGATTCCTTGCTTCCTACCAACAGGCACACAGGGTAAAATCTCCCAGAATGCTTTCCCTGTCCTTTTTTCCCTCATATTGCTGCACTACCGGGCTCATTTCTGTGTAAAGACAAGCAGTTAAGGTATCGCTGTGCATACCTGTGTCAGGTTCAGTGTCCTAACAGATCCTTTTCTTTTGCCAATAAGAACCTAACTGTTGCAGCAGTTTAGGTCACTACAAACTAGACACATCCATTAATTACTACAAAATGGTTGGATACATGTGGAATATTCTGGATGTTTACTGTCCCTGTGAAGGAGCAATCAGGAATGCATAGAACCATGCAAAACTATACAAACCTTGTTATCTTTTCTTTCCCTCTCGTGGCCAGAGAGGAGCAGCCATCAAAACAACTCAGGAGGAACATGGAGTACTACAGGTGTCAGTTCTGGCCTCGCAAGTTTAATCCCAGGCATCCCTGCAGACCCTGCATGGTCAGACGTTCCCAAAGTGGCCAAGGTGAGGTGGATGAATTTTACGAGACAAGGAACATCTCCCAGGCTGATTGACCTTTTCTGGTTGGCAACTGCCCTGAGCTGCTCCTCATCACTGGTGTCACAAGTCAACAAATATTCTTGTCTAAGTTTAGTCCTGCTGTTTCTGCCAGTTACACAGTTTTCTTCATAACAACTGTCTAATTGTGCTTTATCTGACAGAAATTACAGCCCTAACAACTACATAGCAAGATACAGAATTGCAGGCCTCCAACATTGGTTCAACTCCCCTAATTACATCAGCTCAGGAGGCCGAGACACTAACTCCAGCTGCAGAGATTTACATTTTCCATCTCTCAGTATAATCAGGGTCAACATGGGTGGCAGTTGTTACATGCACATGCCTTATTCACCATTTAACAAACCACCTCTTCCAGATAACTCTCAAACCAATTACTTTAGCTATACTGACCAAAAAAAAAAACAACAAACAAAAAAAAAAACCACACCAATAAAAATAACCTTCCCTCCCTTTTCCTCCTCCCTTCCAAATAACCCCAACAGGAGGGACACAGAAACTATCAATTTTGTTGCAAGACAAGAGTTCAATTCATGCAACCATGTTCATGTTTTCATCCTTCCCAAACAGGCAGATGAATCTTAGTGGCCCAGCATCTCTTGGGCCAGTTCTCTGCTATTATGTGTAATGTTCTGCATAATTTTTTTTCAGTTTTCTTCCAACACCATCTTCAAATTATTTCACTCTTGCACTGATCAGAAGGTAAAACTTCCCTACTCTGTTTCTAGAAAGCTTCAAATTTCCAGGTTTATTCCTGATTTATCACATCCAAATATACCAATTTCTTCATCTGTTAGCCTCGTTTTTCAGATTAAGTGAACTGTTTTTTCCCCTGGAATGAAAAAAGAATATTCTGTCTCAGAGTTTGCTAAACCAAACTTTAAAACTTATCTCCTGACAAGTAAACAAAATCGGCAATTAGCTCTTCTAAAAGACACGTCTCTATTGTGTTGAATAATGACAAATACTTCCTCTTTCTGTGCAGGATCAAATTCAAATGCATCCTATGATTTTTCATTTCCCTTTCCAATTGATGTATAATAGTGACTTAGCAATTTAGTTATCAACTAATTGACCTAACTCCTTCTTCCTCCTCAAATTTCATCAACTGGCTCTCACTTTCAGTGTCCAAGTCACTTGAGGAAAAATGTAAGACCTATCACAACACTCATCCTTCAGGAACTTTACAAGTAACACCCACATGACCTTGTACTTTCTCACTCAGCACTAACCAGTGCTATCTCTCATTTAGCTAATCACACATTTTACTTGAACCCCAGTTTTCCAGTTTTGACTATTAATATCCAGATATTAATTTCCAGTTATCCAGTACAGAGAGATGACACCAACCACACCTACTCAGCCTGGAAATATATTAATTTTGGCAAAGAAAAATATCCTCTCTGCCTGGCATAATGTACCTTTAGTAAACCGCTGCAGCACTTGTCTCACATAGCATTATCTACAAGCCTCAAATAATTACATCTTATGTAAAGTGTGTTCTGTTGACCTGCTCAGGTTTTATTTAGATTTTTCTTTTTCAAACATACACAATAGATTTGCTATATGCCCACAGCTACCTTTTTTACTGGTCCTACAATAACATACTTTTTCTAAGATGTGCTTTTCCAAGGTCTAGGATGGAAATTAGACAATCTTTGGGGAAAAAAGTGGTTCATTCCCATTTTGGCTCTGCTGACTTACATTAAGTGGAAGGTGGCAGACTGGGCATGTAAATGGAAGTGGAAGACTAGTCTAATCACATCCCCTTTGTCACTTGTGTTCATCATGGCCACCTCCACCCTTACCTGTTTTGTCTGGGATTGAAGTCCTAAGGAGCTTGCTAACAACCCCTAGACCTACTCTTTTTCTTTCACTCCCTGCAGGTGGTTACATCCTGACACAAACAACACACTGCTCTTCCCACTCCATGAAAGTAATTTCACAGGCAAGGAAGGTGTTCTTGATTACATTACTTCCCCATGTCTGCAGCATGCCAAACCTGTAACAAAACACTACCAGAGGCTGGCACTTGAGAATGCATATATTCAAGTTATGGGTATTAACATGTATCCCACACCTAAGCCTTGCTCAGGTCTTCTAGATCGTCATCTGCTTTAAAACAGATTGGAAATACAATGTTCCTGCCTGTCGGTTCCGACCCTAAACTTGCCTAAATAGTTCTTGCTCCAAAACCTGTAGACAGATCCGTATTTTTATCAAAGTCTTCTATTTTTGTGCTACTTTCCTAGACAGATTGGGAATACTTTTGCAGCTCCTTACAAATTTTATTGAACCATATGCGAGTTGATAAGACAGCAAGATATTCACTGATATTAAATTCAATTTACTTTTCTTCCATCACAGAGAGGGTCCAGCACAGGGCCACTAAGATAATTAAAGTCCTAGAGCACCTTCCATATGAAGAAAGGCTGAGAGAGCTGGGTCTGTTTAGCCTGGAGAAGAATAGGATGAGGAGGGATCTTACCAATGCTTATCAGTATCTAAAGAGTGGGTGTCAGGAGGATGGGGCCAGGCTCTTCTCAGTGGTGTCTGGTGACAAGACATGGGGCAGTGGCCACAAACTGGAAAACAGAAGGTTCAGCCTGAACATGAGGAAACACTTCTTCACTGTGAGTGTGACGGAGCACTGGGACAGGCTGCCCAGAGAGGTGGTGGAATCTCCTTCCCAGGCAGCTTTCAAAAGTTCCGTGGACTTGTTCCTGTGTCATCTACTCCAGGTGATCCTGCTCTGGCAGGGGGGTTGGACTAGATGATCTGTGGAGGTCCTTTCCAACCCCTACCACTCTGTGAATCTGTGAGAGCACTGCTAATAATAAATCTATATATTATTTTGTATTTAAATGAAGCAGAACCTTATATTAAAATGCATAATCACATCTGCTTTACATTTTGTATTTAATAAGTACATTTTCTTTTAAGAGTGCATGATCAGTGTCATTGTAGCAGGAGAAAATGTTGGCAGTTGCACAGAAAAAAGGGATGAAGGATTTAATGCCTCAAAAATCACCTGGGATTGAGAAATAGGCTCAGTTCCTGAACACTTCTGTGAAAGTGATCAACACAAAAATGGATAACATTGCCACTGACATTTTTACGACACAGCTGGAATGTTGACATTCCAAAGAGATAATAAGAATGGTCCAAAAGATCAAAGTTCCTGTGCAGAAAGCCTGTGACTTTCAAGGATATGATGGCACATCAATTTAGACTTGGTTCAATATTTGGAAATGTTCTTTTTCTGTCATTATTCAAGAAGCCTTAAGACTCACCTACATGACTTTGTCCTAATGAATAGATTCTACAAAGAATCACAAAACAGGCAGGTCCATACCTGTACATAAAAGTTTAAAAAGTGAACCAGGGTATTTTGTAAACATGAGAGAGAAGTGGGAAAATATTAGACATTTCTGCACATAAAAACATCAGCAATATTTTTGCTACCTTCTTAAAATTAAAGGCTCTGTTTGTATTTTAAAGAATAAGTCATCATCGTATCCCTACTAGACTAAAAGTAACATTATCTTGGTCATCTAGAAACAGGTCAAACCAGTTCTGAATTTCCTGCCTCTTCTGCCAAACAAACATTCTTCATCTGAGAATAAATTTCCGTGCCCTGACGGAATAAGCTGCTCACAGGAGAGTGATCTAACAAAAATGACTGAGGCTCAGGATATGAATGTAAAACTGATTGCTTGACCTGCTCTGTAACACAACTCATATCATGCATATGCACCTGAGAAACTATTATGATTTGCACATCTTCTGTCTGAATGACTGCCATCCTATCTGTAATAACTTTACCAGTTAAATCACCATCTGTTTCACAGGCTTTCTAATGTTTATATCTCCCTTTTCTGTCCTAGGAAAAGAACAAAATTGTTTTTCTGTATTCTGTAACAAGTATCCCTGCACTCAGCTGGAGAACTAGGCTAATCTATCTTAGCTATCTCTATCAAACCAAGACACAGATTTTAGCGTTCAGATTAAGTGAAGTTAAATCCATGATCTTACTTCCCTGTAGAAGACAAGATAGACCAAGAAATACATTACGTATTTTCATTTCTCTTTCCATTCCATCTGGTAAAGTTTCTTAAACATTAATGTGACAGGGGATCATGAATGCACAGGAAACACATCCCTGACCTGCACCAATAGAAATGAGACAGCATTTACAAGGATACCCTGTCCTAGGTCACTCAGACGGAATTGGGATGCTCCCAGCTACATTATAAACTTTGGGAACTAAGACTCTGTCCTCCACAGAATCATCAACTGTAGATTAAGTAGCTTCCATACTGCTATTCAATTCTTCGTTATATTAAATAAAACCCCAAAACCCTCAACAACAACAACACACAGAAACCAAACTCCCCTCCCCCAAACAAACACCAAACCAAACTCAAAAATCCCCAAAGCAACAAAGCCACATTGATCTAACCTCGTCTACAAAACCTGAGGAAACGGGACACAATCCCTCCAATATCAGAGGAGTCCATAATCTCATTCCTTACATTCTGACTACACAATTATAAGTGCAGACAATGCTGGTGTCTGCTATAAGTAGCTCAGCAGTGATACTGTGCAGATTAGAGATTTATAGAAGTCTGGCAGGAAGGGGCTCAAAGGGAACCTTTGCAAAAATATGTCTCAATATGGATTTGCAGATGAATTCTGGCACAGTCAGAATTGCTATTCAGCTCCCAGGACCCCGGATTAAAAAGTCAGAGTAGAGATCATAGTGACTATATACAAACTCTTTCATGCTGGACAAGATTAAGATTAATCAGGTCATCTCTCTTTATGCCTTTCTTGGACATAGTCAGAATCTTTTGGGTTTTTTGTTAATGCTGAAAAAAAGTGTTACTCAATTAAAATGACAAATACACATTAGGAACTGACCACTTACAAAAGGAGCTGCTGCTATGCTTCTCTTTGCTGCACTATTATTCAATTTTACTGGCACAAAGAAAAATTACTTTCCACTAGTTGTTTGTCATAGTCTGCTCTCTTCCCTCCCCATGACAAGCAGTTCAGAGAGCTAGCAATGTGGTGCCATCTATCAGGAAGCAGAGAGGCAAAACAGTTGCAAAATCATTCTCCTAATGCACATACACCCCTAGTCTTCCTCCTTCTCTCTCTGACACACACCTCTTTTGTTAGAGAGATTTAAAATTTACTGGGAACTGTACCCATATCCAGGATCTATAAACATTTGTCAAATAAAACAACTGAGCAGCAAGCCCTTCCTGTCCCCACCACAGTTCCACCCTCTTCAAACTAATAAAGAGCCTTCAGAGCATTTAGCTGATAACCTAGAGAAGTAGGCTTAATGCCCGTTACTTTAACACTGAACTATGCTAGCAGAAAAGTCAACAGCTCAGGAAACCCTTGCCTGATCCCAAGCAACATGGCAAAACCATAGAATGCCATGACAATCTCAAGGAGGAGTCCTGGGAGTGCACTCAGTCCTTTCCTTATCCCAAGGCAGGGTCACCTACAGCAACCCCTTCCCCAGCCAAAGGCTATCTAGCCTTTTAATAAAAGGCCTCCAATAGCAATATCTTCACAACCTCCCTTTGCACACACAGTGATCCAGCAATAGTAACCTCCAGTTTGAGTCAACTTTACTGTAGCCATTAACCAAAAATGTTTCCGAGCAGACAAGCAAGAGTTAAAGCTTTCAAAGGAAGTCTCATTGGCAGCAGTTGCAAAAGTTACTGGCACAGAAGGGAGAGAACAAGATAAGTACTAGTTCAGAGCAAATTTTTGAAAAAATAATTGAGAAAATCCAATCTACTCAATGAATTAAAAGAAAAAATCTCAGGCAAAAGGAAAAGGGAAATTACTGTCTCTGAAGTTTCTCAATCCATTCCTACAAGAAAACAGGAGGAGTTGTTAGGCTACCTAAAAAAAAGTTGTAGAACAGTCTCAATGGAGAGTTCCCTGGGAATTTGAAACCAAAGCAAGGCTCCTACACTGGTATTCCAGGATGAAAAGCAAGGCCCTGCAAGCTTTGAGATATTAAGCTTTCTTCTTATTTTCTAATTCTTTTTTAATTGCAAGACTACTAGCAGGGCGACTATACAGACTTTCATCAGCTCCAAAGAGAAGTTCCAAATGTTCAAGAAGCTGGAAGCTGGCAATGCTGCCCTGTCTTCTCACCTGCAAAAGGAAAGAATTCACGTACAAAGTCAGTGTCTTCTCACTGTTAAAGCAAGAAATAGTTGAAAAACTCTGCTGCATGAAGCATCTCTACTCATCTTCCTTGTAGTCACCTTGAAAAGTCACCTAGGATTTTGAAGTACAGGGCACTGAAACAAATGTTCAGTGTCTTTTAAAGTGTCCAGAAATGAATGAGCTGCCAGACTCATCAATTTCTAGAAACCAAGGTGACAGAACTATCAAAGACCCAGAGAAGTAACCACTGCGTTGTCTTGCCTGACCTTCTGTGATGATGTGCAGAGGAATGCAGAAGCCACAGGCCTTATTACAGAGAAAGAGTGCTTTGTTCCTGCAGCTTTCAAAACAAAGCAGAATGATCTTTTCCAATTCTGCTAAAGCAATTCTATCCCCAGTGTCATTTTTCTGATGTCTGAGCTGCCTCCTTGAGAACCAGCTCTCTCCCTAAACAGAGGGCCATCGAGAAGACAGAACATGGGACGTGGGGTTTTCATCCACAAAACCAGTAGCAATCTGTGCTAAGGGACAGATGTACACTTAATAGCGATGGTCTACATATGGTCATTACTGTTTATTTGCTGTCGGACACCAGTCCGGATAGGGAGGCAGCTAAGCACACAGCCCAGCTCTCTTGCAAGGGTAAGAAGCCTGCTGCTTGGAATGAGATGATGCGATGGACGGACACATGGAAAACCAGACTCCCTGAAACCTGGATACCCCTTTTTTGATACTCAAGTGCCCTTTGCTGATTCTTTCAGGATGTTTTCAGTGTCTCACAGGGTGGAAACCTGCTCTGCCCCTCCCACTGCCCTTCCACCAGCTCCCTCACTTCAGTCTTGGCCTTTTTACTCCTCTTTTGTGTGGGGGGAGGGGCAGAAGAGGGGGTTTCCCCCCTCCCCTTTTTGTTTCTCAGACATAAAAAGAGAGAAAGAAAGATGATGAGTGGCCTGATGAAGTGATCAATCTGGACACTGAGAGAAAAGAGGCCTGATGTGGTCGTGGGTAGATTACAAAAACAAGATGATCTATAGTGCTAAATGCCCTGACTACCCATCCCGCAACAAAAGAGCAGTTCAAAAATAATTATCCTGAGACAGAGAAATTCAAATATACCATCCAAGCCAAATATGTATGGAATAATTCAAGTGCAGCTTATCTGATAATAAATTCACCAGTTTTACATATTAAAAAATATTGAGCTCCTTAATAAACCTTTACTTTAAGTGAAAATTTAGAAAATGTTGATCAATTCTTAAACCAGTCATGTCCAGCTACAATACTGAAATAATGTAATGCCTTATCTATGATCAGACTGTCTGGTTGTAGGCTTTTGCATTAAGCCTGTGCTACAGAAAGCCTAATTTAAGCTAGTTTCAATTTCAAACAAGAAACAGGTAGTCAGGGAATTGGTACGGATGTATTTTGCTTCCTGAGATCAGTAAACTAAATCTCCAGAAGAAAATTTTTTTAAAAATTTTCATTAAAAAAAACAGGTTTGTAAAATAGACACTTAATATCAAGATAATATCATCTATGGTTAAGATAAAATTCTGCTATAGTAACAAAAATTATAGCTAAGATTTCAGCTGTCTTTTTAATTAAAGTATTTTACCTCTTGAAAGACATTTCAGTAGCACAAAATAACCTGAACTGCATTCTGTTCTCAATTGCCTGACATAACCTATCAATTCACAGTGAGATAAAATGAAATGGTATCCATAAACGCTGAAACACTGGACCATTTATTAATCAGTCTGCTTTTTGAACTGAGTTTCCTACTAGTAAATTATGGAATCTATATTTGTTTTACATAGAGAAGCATGTATAAAGCCAATAGCAAACACTGCAACAGCAGCTAGTGCTTTTACATACTGTATAAACTGCCATAGAAATTAAAGCAGATGTACAGTGTAACACCATAAAGCTACACAGGGTATTAACCATCCTAAAAAAAAAAGTCTTACAGATGCACAAGATCCACAGTGTTGAACTCCGTTCTTATCTTTTGTATATACATGACCATCTTAACCCTGTAATGAAAATCACAGCTTCTTAGATAATACTACACATATACTATGCCTGCTCCTCTTCACCTCCACCTAGATTTGTATAGGTACAACACTCTATACTGACAATTATACCTTATATTCGTTTGCTACTCTTTTTGCATATAGATATTATTTTTATATTTCATTCATTACAAGGTTCATTGTACTTCATTGGCAAAGAGGCAAAACCTTTAGAGCAGCATTGGAGGCATGACTGCTGTTACACTGAATTAACGCATGTACCCAGTTCTGTCCTGTCCTCTACTCCTGTACCGACAACCATCTACTCCCTCCTTGGATTTAAATAAACCTACTATGGAAGGCCCCTTTCAGCTGCTTTGTGAGACAACCCTGCTTCTGTGTAGGTCACCTGGTAAAATGGGAGACAATGATCTGGTTCACATGTTTACTTGCTTAGTTTCTTACAGATCGGGCACCTTTTAAGGATGCTGAGCTATTTATTGCTCTCCCAATTAGAAGTTAAACATGACCACAGCCAACACTGGGGCCAAGGATCTCTCCCAATTCAGAGTTAGACAGTAGCCCTTTACAAATCTCTCTCCTAAAATACCATGACTCCCAGGTCCTGGCTCTGAACTGACCTTCCTGTCAAAACTTTCCTATACACCACCTTTAACAGGAGTGCTGCAGGCTGTTTCTCCCAGCCTGACGCACAGCGCTTGCGAGGTATCCAGGCAGCAACTTCAATTAAATTTA
>NW_010271577.1:35676-40790 GCF_000690775.1 Eurypyga helias
ACAAAGAAGATATCACAATACCTACACTTAATCCTTTTCACCAGGCTGCCCTACATCGCTTTGAGTCTGTGGCTCAGAGAACGAAGTGACTGCATACAATTTTCAGCGGATGCAAAGTGACTGACAACAGCGTCTAACACCTCGAGTGAAAAGTGAAGGAGGCAGTCCACCATCACATTGAGACAAACAACAACACTCTTCCCTTAAAAGGAAAGAAATCCCTTTGTTAAGCAACCCTTTCATTTCACGATGCTCCCACCCCAGCGAGGATCTTAATTTCTCCCCTTTCCCACTGAGACTGCATTTTTCCCCTCAAGAGCAAACACCTCCTGCCACCGCCTTCCTGTCAGACACGGGGAGACGAGGTGTTTTTTGGCTGATAGGTGGCAGAGGGCACCCCCAGAGCTGAGGGTGCCCCAGGACCCTCTCCTGCGTCATTGCCATGGCTCATTAAAGCAGGCATTAGCAATGCCAGTGTTCGAGAACTGCCTGCGTCCCTATCTTCCCCCCACCCCCACCCCCCCCACGCAGCAGCAGCAAAGGCATTTTAAAGGAACGGGCATTAATAGCAGATTTCTTGATTCATCCTGACTGGCTGTTAGGAGACCTGAAGAATTGATACCACAGCCAGAGACACATCCAGAGAACATCACATGTCTCCAGCCACTGACAGGCTGCGGCTTTTCCAGAAATGTCAATTCTCACATCATCTGAGAACCAGGAATGAAAACGTAGAAGCTCCTAACACATAAAGGGAATGAGCTTACATTTCTTCCCTTTACACCAGGTAATTGCCTAGGTGTATAATACCAAGGTCATGTAGAAAATTACACTATTGACACCATATATTTCAAACGTTAACTGATGCTTCTTTAAAAAAAACAAACCTCATGCATACCACTAAACAGAATTCATGTATATATGTTCTTTTAAACATAGTATTATACTCTCAGCTTCTGAAGTATATGTAAACATGAAACCTCAAGTGACCAGAACAAGCATGATAAACTACAGAACTATGTTTAAAACTGCATTCACTACATATCTCTTTATTTATGTTTAACATGCTAATTCATATTGATCTATACCAGTTCTGTGATGGCAAACTTCGCAGCTTCCAACTTTTGTCTGTACAGGAAAAAAGGACCCTCAAAAATAAAACACAAGACCTACAACCTTCAGAAATAATTTTTCTTCTCATTCTCAAACACATAAATAACCCTTCAAATTGTACTGCCTTTAGGCTTGGATGGTCAACACGGATTCAAAGTTTTATGTTCTTCCATTGTATCACAGACAAATATGGGATTTTTTTTTCCTTCCTCTACTCTCCCTGATGTTAGATCTAACATATCACAAAATCCAAGACCTTAAACCCTTCAACACTACATCCTTGTAGTATTGAAGAGTTTTGCACTGCCTCTTAAGCAAGCCTTTTGTTTTTATTTCTCTCTTCCTAGTCCTTAACTTCATCAAACAGTAAGCCTCTAAAATTCCATTGACTGCAGAGATCAGTTTGGGGATTCAATGCATTTCTGGATGAGGACCTGGGAGAGCAGGAGAGGGGGCAAGGAGAGGGGCTACAGGGGGACCTGGGAGCCACAGTACTTGCTGTGGCAATACTGCATTAGAAAGCACTACAAGCAGGAATTATAAAGCTCTGGGGACATTTTTTGCACATGTACAAGGAACGTGCTTTAAATAAAAGAAAAGCTGAATGCCAAAATGCCTAGAGGGTCAGACAGGCTCTTTGTGAACTGCCAGACAGAACCAAGACACTGGAAAAACAGTCAAGTGCCACTGTGGATCTTGCTGTCAGTTATTAGGCAAAGAAACAATACGACCTGCATGGCAGAAAAGGCCTTGCTTCAAAATGGATATAGTAGCTTGGAGTACGTATGTGTATCTGTAGACAAACCATCTCTCAGCTTGTTAAGGGAGGGTTATATGTCCTGGCAGGTCTCTGGAGACTCTGTTGCACAGACCAAAAACATGTTCGTAGCCATTTCAGCTAATAGGCCTTTCTGCTTCCTAATGGCTCCAAATACATCTTTTGTGATACAAGCCTCCTGCTTGTAGCTAGTTGAAGTTTGGCAAGTGACTTATCTTGAAAACATCAGCACAGATTATTTGTATGTGCCCAGTTTGGGAAAGCAGTCAATACAGGCCTTCTTAAATCAGAATAGGTCTGGCAAGAAGTTACATCACCCTACAGAAGTTCAATACCAAGCTACAGAACGGATAGCTGGACTCAGTAATCATCCGAACAGCCCAACTCCCAGTAGCAATTACCAAAGCTGTTCTAGCACACTCCGCATCCTTCATACCTCATTCACAAATGACAAAAGAAGTTAACATTATTCTAAGCAACATTACTTAACAGTCTCCCTGTAAGCAAAATCATAGTAACCATAATTAAAGAAAAAGTAGAAATTCAACCATCATTTAAAATAACAAAACAAAACCAGTATACTTATATATAGCTCTCTATGGAAAAGGATTAAAAAAAAAATCCTCACTTAAACTTATTCTGCAATAAATAATGAGTACATAGGTATGGTACTTTTCACAGTTAAAAAGCCCCAAGAAATTCTTCTCTGCTGGCATTTTGGATAAAATTTTATCAGAGTCTCCAGTCTGTATAATTGCTGTGGTACCGTATGCAGCCTGCCTCAAAGCACAGAACATATGGCATCCTCAAAGGATTTGATATCGTTTTTTCTTTAAAACGTGCGAGTCGGTCATCGTTATCCCTCTGTGGAATTACTCAAACAGCTGCTACCTTCCAACTAAGAGGTAAGAAAAATCTTTGTCTTCTTTTGTTGCTGTTAATTTCCCTGACACTCTTCTGTCATATAATGAGAGTTGGTAATATGCCTATAAAGCATTTTAATGTTGCATATTTGATCCATGGTGTAAACAACACTTTGTTCAAGACTGACATCTACAAAAGGATGCCTTTCATGTTACTTGCAAAGTAGTCTGAATCATGAGGCACCCATTTTAAATTGCAAGAAATTCATTTAATATCTGAACCTATATGAATAATGATGTGCTGTTGATGTTCACTTCTGCAGAATCACAAATGTGACACTTGAACCCACTTATAATGCACAAGAGGTATTATCTTTAGAAATTTTTTAAACTCTATTACCAAGCAGATTATTTCTTTTAGAATTGTCTTTTACTTACAGAATAATGATTTACTAAAATGTACTTCTGGCTTATGATTGGAAAGTAGATGTGTCTAACGATACCTTATTCATTCCACATACAGCAGGGTTATGAATTTCATAGTTTTCTGAGTTCTTATCTTCCATGGTTCACAGATCCCATCTCTCCTTGATCACCAGGGTATCTCCCCGAATTGAACCTTTTTTTTTTCTTTCTACTCTTACAAACTGACAAATTTTTCATTCTCTATCCGAAGGTTAATGAAATAATAGCTAAAGGGAGAAAAAGAATACACTACCAAAAGTTACAATGATAAATGACAAAAAACCTCATTTCACTAAGTAGAGGAAAAAAGATGGAAGTGAGAAAGGGAGATAATTAAATCATGATCATGAATCATAGAAACCATGTACGACCATCACATCCTCCCACGTGTGATGGCAGGGAAGGGGAGAGATGCCCAAAATATTTTAATAATTAAGACACAGAGACATTCTTATAGGGATTGTCCTGGATCTAGCAAGACAGCTGCCCAAGCTTTGGTTTTCCTATTTTTCCCTTCTGTAGCTCACATTTCTTCACAACACATATGACCACCCCTTGTGGTGAAAGGACACCAAAAAATAGTTAACAGTTAAAGTTTCCAGAACCAGCAGAGGACAAGCATTATTTTTATAGCCTAAAGACTGCAGTTTTCTTACAGTTTACTAATAAATAATTTATGCTATTCTACAAAAATTGCATCAAGTCCCTCCTGATACTTCAAAGGTTAATATTAAACCATATTTTCAAAATCTTTATGAATTCCAACACATCTATATCGAAGAACAACGTATTCTGAAAAAAGACTATATTCTTACTATATGTTAAGTGTCAACAGTACATCCTTGGCACTGTAAGAGATGTGAATAAGCAGGCAATAAATTACCAAAGAATACTAACTACATAAAAGATACAAAATAAAGGAAGAATTCACAAAGCATCTGATCTACAGTACACAGACAGTGGGATTCTTTCCATTAGCTTCAAAGACCTTTAGATAGCTCCTCACAGACATAGTTCAACAATGGTTTAGGTTTAATATGATTACCTGCGTCCACCCGCCCAGCTTCAAAAGTAATGGGAGAGGCAGAGAACATACAAGTTAAAACATGTAACATCTTAGAATCTCAGCAAGCATAACTTTCAACAATTTCAGAAGTACCAACAATTTAAAGAATTTATTAGAATTTAGAATACATTGGGATATGTCCTGCCCAAAACTCAAAAATATAAAACATTTCTTAAAGAAACAGCAGGGAGAGGGAGAGCGAGAGAGCGAGAGAGAGAGAGTGTGTGTGTGTTGGTGTTGTGATACACGTTTCTTCCTAGACTTTTATAGTTTGTCCCATTCTTATACTCTCACAGAAACACATCATCATTTTTTCATCAAAACTATCTTTTTTTTATATCATGGCTCCCTCCCAGAAAAATATTTCTATTAAATTTTCCTTTTACTTTTATGAATCTAGGGGATTGTTAAGAATATCAAACTCTTTTTGTTGGGATCTAAGTTGCCTTGAGAACAGATACACATTTTTTGCTAAGATGTGAAACAGGCATTTCTCAATTATCTGAAATTTCAGGAGTTGTAAGAGATAGTTGGATACGTGCACGTGCACATTTACATTACACACATTGTATGGTAAGGATATATTCTTGTCTATAAAGCCCATCATCAGCTTGAAAGTAAGATTACTAGTGAGGTGACACTATCATTCTCTTACGGCACAATCAAAAAGTTCCAGATAATTATAATCATTTTACAATTTTCACTGATGGAAGTCAAGAGTTTCCATGGTACAGAGAGATTTTCTTGTCAAACCATTTGTAAGATCTATTTGAAAGAAGCTGTACTCTACATACTTTTCCAAGCATTATTTGCACTTAAGCTTGGTAGT
>NW_010271577.1:40824-47277 GCF_000690775.1 Eurypyga helias
TGTAAGACTTGAAGTAGTTTGCCTGCTTATTAGATCGTGCAAGTTCAGTGAACTTAAAAAGTAGCCACAGTGCATCTATGCAGCTCTTGGAATTAAGAGCTGTATAACAAAGCTCATCAATCATTAATGCCTTGGTAAGCTATGTGAGATCTAAAGCAGGAAACATCTTACACATACATATGGTTACACCTCAAAACCTGCACAAAAATCAAAGGGAAGAAATAAGCAAATATGCACAAAAATCAAAGGGAAGAAATAAGCACATGTGCACATGAATGATAGGCCCATCCTCTAAATGTTCTCTTCTGTCCTATAAGGACACATCAGATTTTGGTCTCTCTGTCAGAAACCATACCTTCCATTTTCCACCTGTTTCTAAGCAGGGGAAGGAACCCTTACTCAGAAAATGTGTCTTCTATTTAAGAAAAAAAACCCCACAAACCCAAAACAACCAGAAAACCAAAAAAACCCACCAACCTAATTATTTTGATAAACGGTCAACCAAAAAGTCAAAACTAAAAGCTCCGAGCTTCTCCAGCGATGGCATCAGGCTGGAATGGGGTGAGAAGGATTTCAAGACTTCAGGCAGTGCAAAAGCCAAATCCCTCGTGCCTCCAAGAGTGACAGATAGCCTTTCATTGCTGATGACACCGTAATGGCCCTTTCACACCTTTGTGAACTTTATTCATTAAGTGCCAGCAACCTGCTAAGCAAATGGATGATCTACTTCAGTGACTCTCAGAGCAAGGGACAGGCATTTCTTTCAGCAATGCCAGCTGCAGCAGCTTCAGCCCCTCCACCATCCTTCTCCCCCTCCCACCCCCAAAACTCATTCCCTCTTCTGCATTACCAGCTCAGTTAAAGAATAATGTCCTTTATTGCTGTACTTCCATATCATATTTCACGAGGCAAAAAAGGAACTCCGAAGGATGTCTGGTTTGAATCGTTACAGACTGATTTCTCAGTCACTACTGAATTAATAAGTGAGCACCATGCAGTTAACATAAAACTGTAGTTTTAAACACAGCTTAACTTAAAAAAAAAAACAAAAAAACCAAAAAAAAAAAACCATCAACACAACAAAACCATCCTTGAAAGTATGAATTATTTTAAAACGCAACATTCACCAAGGAAGAAGAGTGGGATAGGACTCATTAAGTGGCATCCATACGGCTGTAAGATTGCGGCACAGAACTTGAGCCTGCTCTGAGCACACGGATTGCAGCCGGCAATCCTCACGCGTATGCAAGGCATCACCCACAGCTTCCCAGGTTACGCAGAGAGACGGGAAAAGCTAACACCTCCCTTTCTCACATATGGTGCTAGCATATGCTGAACAGACACTGGAACTGTAGAGCTGCAGACGGGGAAGCAAAACCTCTGCTTCAATCCACGGAGCAAACAGGGTCACTTCCAGCAGTTAATACCAGCAGTATGTCAAAATACATTAGACTGAGCTCCTGTGGTAAAATGGGGTGAAGATTTAAGTGATGATCATCTGGTTGAGAGCCTGCAGATCACACTGTTAGAGCAGTTACTGGTAGGTTTACACAGAACTGACAAAACAACTAGTCTTTGGTCTCTTCATTAATGGGGGGCAGATAGAAGGAATGCTGATGTCAGTGAAGATAAAAACAAAATTCTTAATCCTAGACCATAATGCTTGAGTATTAGGAATTAAGGGAGTGGACTGGTTCATATTTCTGACAAACAAAATGACAAAGTAGGGAGAGACTTCTATATCAGATCATGGCATTGGTACTTAAGAAGCAAAACCTTTTCAATTTTAAATTTTTATGCCTTAAAGATTTCAAATATTGACTTCTTTTCCCCAGTAGGAAGTAGTATTGCATTGTCCATTTAGTGAAATGGCGAATGATAATTTACTGCCAAGTTACTGAAGTCTGCGTTTTTACCACTGGGGTTGAAAACTGTTAAAAATCTGCCTAATGCAGTTTAGACCACTGCCAGTTTTCATTGGCTACTTTCAATGTGATGGCATGTTTGTGCCCAAAGACTACATTCTCACTATACAGGCATAGCACGGAGTTCTGGGCTCCAACCTCTGTGTTAGGAAATACTGATTTTGTATGCTCCAGTTACGGCTGTACGGTTATCTGCAATCAGAGAAAAAAAATCAAGCAGGTAGCAAAGCTACTCTAAGTGCTGTGCCAAACCTAAGTACCTGAAAAATTTAGTTAGTATTGCCCTGGCCCATCTTGACTTATCAGACATGTTAAGTATCTGCTGAGGAAGGGCAAGGCTCTATAATGCTATAAGGCTGATCAAACAGCTCATGGTCACTGACAGGTTGGTGCTTCCTTCCTTGTGGTCATCAGCTCCCAGGAACAGCCAGGATCTCTCCTTGCCTCAGTCCTCCCAAGTGATCCTGTCCAGACTGTTAAATCAGGACAAAGCTATTCACTTACCCCCCTCCCATCCTCTTCCTGTAGGCTAATTTTCTAACTATGCAGTGAACTGAAGTGATTCATCAAGGATCAGATGCGTACTAGTGCCAGCAAGGACAAAATTCCGGGAAAGAGACCCAGAATGCATGAAAGCCACTCTCAGCAGAAGCAGCAAGCCATTAGATCACTTGGGTCACATAGGCTGAGATTACACTATCTCCAAGGGATCAGCAATTATGTTGTTAGCTATGGCCAGAGACCAGGGGAAATGACAAGGAATACAACTAATAGAAGCCTTTTATCCAGCCTTCCACAGCAATCAGTGGAGTATTAATTCTGCCCATCTTTTGCATAGGCAGGCACAAAAGTGCTTTTTTATAGCTGCAGACTAACACTTAAATTTAAAAGCACTACAGAGACACTTTAGTACAAAGCACTAATTTGACAACTTTAGAAGCAGCAAGTGGGTTCAGATGTGGAGAAAGATTTGAGGCTATACTACTAACTTGGCTGGGAAGCTCAAAAAAATTGAAAGCAAAAGCAGTCTACAAAATGCCAGAAAAGCAAATGATCTAAGCTAAACTTGGAAGCCCATTCTAGTCGCACAGAAAGCTAAGAACAATTTTATCTCAAACCACTGACAGACTGTTCCCTCAGAAGAAAGCAGGAAGTTTTGAAGCACTGAGTCAGGGAAACCAGGGGTCCAGCCATAGCACAGCTTAAAAACCAAAAGGATTAAACAAACTGGCTGGACAGCTTGCTTCAAAAGCCATAAGCTCTATGTTCCAGACCTCGCAAATGTCATGGTCTTTACATTATTAGCAGTGCAGCTTATAGAAATCACCAGGCTGCCTAGCTCAAAGCTTAAAGTAAAATAAATAAATAAAATTCTTAGCTGTTAAAAACAAGGAGAACATTCACAATGTAATATCTCACAGAGTTAAGAATCCTGCCGAAGATCAGTTTTCAGGGTTTAAACAACAGTTCAGGGAGAACAAACCGCTACAGATCTCTACAGGATGTACAGTTTTGTTTGTGGTACCAAGTCTTGAAGTGTGCTTCCCATATGAATTCTAAAGAAAAAAAAAAAAAAAGCACCAAGGGTGAGATGCTGAGTTTACTGCTTCCTAAGGACCCATCATTTCTAAATGAAAATACAGTATTTGTTAAAAATTAAGCACCAGATCCTTCAACTCATCTCAGGATCTTATGCAGAGTGGCCGTTTCTTGCTTGCATCATTAATTAGTTAGCAATAAAGCAAAACACATCTCCAAAGATAACACTCTGGTACAGCTGTCTGGTGACTTCGTCCTCTTCATACTGTGCTCTGTTTCACCAGTACAATTAAAGAGCCTCCAGAGATTTTGCACACAGATAACTTGCAGCTGTGTGTATAATGTCATTAAATGATATACCAAAAGTGAACAAAATCCAGCTTGCTTGCTTTCTGTTACCCTTCATACTTAGCTTTGGACAGCCAAAGGCAGGACAAACTTTGTTGCTTGTCTTGGTAGGGCTTTTTTTTGTTTGTTTAAATAAACTAAAGCAGACAGATACAATTATGATGTCACAAAATGAATGCTGTTACTGGGGAGTGCAGTACTTTTTAGGGTCGCATATCAGAGAACTGTTTTGAAAATCCAGATTGTGTCATTTTTATTCTCTGTGATTCTATATGACTACCTGGGAGCCATGCTTCTATTCAGCAGACATGTAAAGCAACTCACTGTGCTGTAATCTGGTGATGCCAGACAACAAAGATTAAAAAAAACATAAAAATCGCATAATTCCTAGGGAATACTGGGAACAGTCTGTCAGAAAAGGTGGAGACAACTGACTGGGACAGGGAGAAAGGAGAATTTATTAACTTAATTTTCCCTTCAAACCAAAATCTATAGCAGTAGTAGTAATAAAAACAGCCACAACTGAGTGTATTCGGATACCTTAAATAATAGTACACTAAATAATAAATGGTAAATCAAATTTATTTGTCACGTCAATATCATAAACTGAACTGGAACTGTGATAAACTGGAACAGTGATAAATTCAGCAACAGCAGTTGGCAGAAAAGCATGTATATATACTGTGCATGCTCCTGTTTCCACCACTAAACAAATTCTTGTCCAGTCACATGTAGATACTAGTCCCAGATGCTGCTGAAAATCCACACATCATCAATCAAGCTCAACTACTCACTTGGAATGTATTCTTGGAAGGTCAGTCTAGTACTGGACAGCCAAGGTAATGTTGATGAGAGTAAGATTATAAAGTAAGTTTGACATTTTTACACTAAGTCAATTCTGAGTTATGTGTGAATAAAAAAAAATATACACTTTTTTTTTTTTCCTCTTCCCAAAGTGACAAACTACTACTGCTTCAATCATTGCACAAAACAGCCTGGGCAGTTTTCCTCACACTGTCCAAAAAGAATCTGCGTCCTTCCATAGGCTTCACAAAACCCATTCTGCACAGAAAGGAAATTCCCATACCCTACAATTCACACATGTAATAAATGAACCTCAAGTCTAAGCTAATAACTTGACATAACTTTACATAAATTAAGTATGGATTACCACAGCATTCAGACAGTCATTACTACCATTCCTTAGCACCAAACAAAACTTTTCAAATCTAAAGTCATTAAAGAAAAATATTAGCTCTTTACTACACACATTAAACAATCTCTAAAATCTAAAAATCTCTTTAGGATTCCCAAAATACATACTTTACTAGAGCCTTCTCCATAGCAAACTGCTATTGCATCAGTCTTATATTCACACTTGACCTGTTATTGTCCATAACACACCTTATCTCAGCTGGAAGGTCAACAAAAAGCCAAGAAATGACGAAGCACAGACTTTTAAACCATCTCCCAGCACAAATGGACTAGCATTTTTAGTCTGCTTCAGAACTTTGACAGATACCACAACAACCCAACTATGGTTAGGGTTTGTTTCACCTTGCCCTGAGACAGACCACAGAAACTTCACAATCAGAGGTTACATCTCAGCTGGGAAGCCAAGAAAAAAGAACACTGTGTCGTGTAGTCCAGCATGTTCAGTCATGAGATCAGGTCCCTGATCTGTTATCTCCATCTTTTTGCTCAGCTCCAGAATAAGCATGTTCTGGGTGACCTCTAAGTCAATACAATGCATGACAGCGTCCAAGCTCTCCATACACCCACAGCCAAAGGCTGTTCACATCCCACCTTTCACATTACGTTTACTGAATCAGTCCGTAGATGCACTAACTTAGAGGTAAGAAAAACAAATATTACTTTTAACAAACTATTTATTTTAATACCACACACACCAGATATTTTCTGTCAAATTGTGGACTGGCAAATATGGTTGCAGTTATTTATTTATACTATAAAATAATCCCCTAAGAAAACACCTTAGCTAGAGGAATATCACAGATACCTACAAATGAACTTCTGAGAGGAAATAAAAAAACCCCAAAAACAAAATTAAAAAATTGTTTACAAAGAGTATACATTGTACTGAGAAAAAGGCATGTCAATGTCAGCTAAAAGAAAGGAAGGACTCCACTGATGACCAGGAAGGACTTGAATTCACAAGATGAAGAAATTGGATTATACAAGTGTAGTCTTGAAGAGCTGATTTTTATGATATCCTCCAGGAACAAGTGCTAAAAACAAAGAAGTGAAGGAACATAAACAAAAGGCATGCTTAAACCAGATGGATGCCTCATCAAAAGCATAAAAAAGGATCATCAAAACAGTTTCTGTTACCAGAAGTCAAATATTTGGGGTGGGGGGGAATCTTCTTTAGTCCACTGAATACTAGAAACTTCTGATTTAAGAAAAAAAATTGCTCTGCCAAGACAATCATACTGCCTTGACTCCCACAAATGTAATTTGTTCTCCCTGATGGAAAAGGGGAATGGCACAAAATTTCTGAAAGCCTCTTTGTAAAACACAGGTTCCTAGGATTCTCAAGATGCTTCCTGCAACAAAGAGATGCAAAAGCATCAGGACACTGTAATTAAGACCAAGTGCTGATGACCTGAAGAAAAAAAAA
>NW_010271578.1:0-864 GCF_000690775.1 Eurypyga helias
CAGCTCTGCTGCCAAGCGCTGGAGCAGCTCGGGGAAACCTCGCTCCGCAGGGACCCTGCCCGCCAGCCTCCCGCTGCCCCTGCGCCGCCGCCGGAACAGCTCACCCGGGAGCTCGGTGAGCCGGATCCACACCAGAGCTGGCCAGGGAAGCTCTACAGCACAAGATCTCGGTGAGCCGGACACACACCGGAGCTCACCGGGGAAGCTCTGCACTGTGGGATCCCAGTGAGCCGGACACACACCGGAGCTCACCGGGGAAGCTCTGCACCATGGGATCTCGGTGAGCCAGATCCACACCTGAGCTCACCAGGGAAGCTCTGCAGTGCGGAATCTGGCTGAGCTGGATCCACTCTGCAGCCATGCAGGAGCATCCCACCAGCCCAGCGACACGCTCCTCGCGCATCTGTGGAGGAGCAACGGTGGCTCCCTGGGCCCGGGGGAAGCGGGGCCCTGGCCTGCGGGTGCCACCGGTTCTCTTCACACATTCCCTCCTCCCACACACAACTTTTCCCCTTCCTTTCTAAAAAAATGCACCGGTAGTAGGGATTTCTGATTTGGGGAGGGAATGTCACGTGGAAAAGGAGGCCAGTACTCCCATGTATCCGATGCAGGGCAGAGGGAGAGCTAGAGACGATGGACGGAGACTCCCATAATGGGGAGCCTGGAGGACTGGCAGTTCTGGCAGCGGAAGGGCCCCTTCTCCACTGCCGCATCTGAATTTACAGAACCTGGGCAGTTCACCACTCCGCGGGTCACCTTGTCACAGAAGATGGGGTCAGTCGGGCAGGACCTGCCCTTCCCAAACCCCCGCTGGCTCGGCCCGATCGCCGGCCTTTCCGCCCCACGGCCTGTGCTGTCCACGGG
>NW_010271578.1:1067-2562 GCF_000690775.1 Eurypyga helias
CCATCCGGCCCCACGGACCTGTGGGTGTCTGAGCTACATCCAGGTCGCTGACCATTTCCCCTTGGACTGGGGGGCTTCACTCTGCCCCCGTCCCTGTCTTCCAGTGCAGGGGGCCGGGTACCCCAGAACAACGGCCCTTGCTATCGAAGCCGGAGGCAAAGGCGGTGTTCAGGGCCTCGGCCTTTTCCTCAGCCTTAGTCAGTGTCTTCCCCCGTGTCCGGTGAAGGATGGAGACGCCCCGTGGCCCTCCCGTTGTTGTGAAGGTGTCATTAAAGCATTTCTGTTGCCTTTCTCGGCAGAGGCAAGCTCAGCTGTACTCGGGCTTTGGCCCTTTTCTCCCGGCAAAGCCACACGACATCCCTGCAGTCTCCCCGAGTTGCCTGCCCGGTCCCTTCCCCACCAGCTCGTCTTGCGGCACACGGGGACGGCCTGCTCCTGTGCCTTTGGGATTTCCTTCCTAAGGGATGTCCAGCCTTCCTGGACTCCTCTGCCCTCCTGGGCTGCCTCCCCAGGGACCCTGTCTACCTGGCTCCCCAACAGGCCACCACCAGCCCTCTGGAAGTCACAAGTTTCCGTGTCCCATCTCCGGTGCCAGCCCCAGGGGGGCAGCAGACTTCTCCACTAAGTGGGTCTGCTGTGCACACTGGGCCTTCTGCTCTCATCAGGAAAGGGTCCACAGTCAGGAGAGCAGGATGTTTAGGAGTGAGGGAACAGCCCCAGGATTATGCCAGGGGAGGTTTGGGTTGGATATTGGGGAAATCCCTTCCCGGAAAGGGCTGTCGGGGGTTGGAAGGGGCTGCCCAGGGAGGGGGGAGTCCCCACCCCGGGAGGGGGTTCAGAGCCGTGTGGACGATGGATGTGGTGCTCTGGGACATGGGTTGGTGGTGGTGTGAGCAGCGTTGGGTTATGGTTGGACTCAATGGGCTTAAAGGCCTTTTCCCACCCAAAAGATTCTGGATTCTGTGATTCTGATCTGATGTCAGGTTTAGTTTTACTGAATAATGTCACATTATTGGCTCATTTTGTTGCTTCCTTACTTCATAGAATCTTTTAGGCTGGGAAAGACCTTTAAGATCATCAAGTCCAGCCGTTTACCTCCTTAGAATCATTCCTCAACCGCTGAGCACCACTGGGTGCCAAAGGGAGACTCCTTCCGTGACACCGAACGTCCGTTCGTCCTGCAGCCACCACCTCCAGCAGCCCCAGGGTTCCCACCGGTTCAGCTCCCCAGAGCTGTGCCTGTTGTTCCTCAGGGCTCATCACTGGGTGACAGTACTCTTCTGGCCTCTGTCCCCAGTGCCCCGAGCAGCAGGTTTGTGTCCCTGGGCGGTTTCCTTCAGCATTTCCCCCATTGAATTATGATCCCCTTTGCGCTGGAAGTGCCCTTGGCTGCGTAAACCTAACGAGGAGCAGGAGTACCGTCACCTTCCCCACAACCTTACACTGCCTCGTGACGTTCACAGAATCGCGGAACCATGGAACGGTTTGGGTGGGG
>NW_010271579.1:0-27256 GCF_000690775.1 Eurypyga helias
TCGGGGGGAGCTGCCGCCGCGGTCGCTGGCGCTTGCTCTCCCATGGTCAGCGGGATGGGGGATTGTCTGCTTTCCTTCCTTTTCACCTCATTTCCCCCCGCCCGTGCTCTGTGAGGCCACTGCTGGTCCCAGAGCAGGCTCCCGACAGGAGCCTCGGCCGAGGCACCTCTCCCAAGGCCGCTCGGGTACCTGCACTGGCCTTTGCAATATGCACGCTCATCATTTCTAGGCTTCTGCTCTTTACTGTAATTTCTAGTGGGTTTTTTTGCAGGGGGGGTGTCAGCCTCATCAGTCTATTTTCTGTCATCTCCCCTGGAGGCTGTTTGAAAACTTCATGTATCTCTCATCACCTTCCAGCCTTTAAGCATCAACATGATGCTTCCAGCAAGAAAGGGCACAGCAGCCTTTTCAGCTCAGCCGTTTCACCCTGGAGTTCCATCAGAGCTCCTAGGTGAAAACCAGTTTTTCCCCTGGTTTAGTTGCTAAACAGTTGCCAGCCCCACAAGCCCCGGAGTGCCTGCACAGCAAGTCCAAGTGAGCACAGGGGTTAGGGCAAAGGGCTTTGGAGGTGGCAAACAAGAGGAGCTGGCACTGGCGTTAAACCACAGAAGCAAAGGCTATTTGCCTTTGAAAAATGAGTGAGGAATTGATCTCTAAATACTGATCTTGGTCAAGAAGGCCCCCAGGCAATCTTTCATGAGTCAGTGAAACAGTCAAACACCAATCTGTAGGAAACCCTGGAGTTTTAGTTTTTCACATCTTTTGAAAAGGAGGTATGTGCTTTTCAGTTTTACATAATTTGTTATAAAGTGTGTATTTTAGTTCGTTTAGTTCTGAGTACTGCATAGGCCCTTTTTCAGCAGCTGTAGTTGAAGAGCTGTCCTGTAACAGTGACCATAGTCTCTATTCCAGCATATGTTCACAAGCCACTGCAGGTATGTGCTGCTTCTAAACCAGAAAGTTTGTTAAAAAGAAGCTGTAAGAGGCAAGAGCACGAATAGTAAGTACAACCTGTTGCTCTTCTGTAGCAAGCTGCATTGCTCTGCTGTAGCTGGCAGTGCTCACCCTTCTGTTGTAACATGTTTAAAAGTGGAGTAAGATAATTTTCATGTGGTCAGATAATTATAATGAGAAAACAAACTTGGGAGTGCTGTGATAAGATTAGAGGAACTAGACATGCAGGAATCCCAGAACTGCAGGGTGCAAGACATCCCTTGGACCTCCTGTTCTCAAGACCAGCCTAAGAAAACTTCCAGGCTGTGCCCACAGTAAACTTTCCATCCTGACCCGCTGACAGCCCCATAGCACAAAGGCCCTGAGAGACCCCAGTACTTACTTCACCCAGGCTGGCTCATTCCCTCGTGATGAGCTCCATAGCACATCCTGAGGTGGGACTGCTGTGATCCTGGCCATGGTTCCTCGCAGCTCCTGCTCTGCTGGCATTGGTGCTCCTGTGACTGGCAGTGATCCAGCTTGGGGTGCAAAGGTGACTTAACACTGGCCGATCGGTTTGGGTTGGTTTTTCAGCCAGCCTAGCTCTCTGCATCAGCTCCTCATGCAATTGCACAAGGGGCACTGCTGGCACAAGGGACAGAGTATGAGTACATCAGGAAGGATGGGAACCTGCACAGCATGGATTTAAATCCGTTAGGCTGCCACGAAACTTCAGCGTGAGACATGCCTGTGGTCTTTAATTGCATGTCAGGGTAATACCTGTTTTAATAGGGACCAATAATTGTTACGTAGTTTTTAGCTGAGACCTGGCCATAGCTGGGAAAGGTAGAGCAAATTCTGATCCTCGTGTGTGCTGCCACCTTCTGCATAGTTAGTGTACTGGCCCACAGGGGAGCAGGTTTGTGATTGCTGTTGGAAAGGTTTGACTTACAGGAACCATCTCCTGTGATCCTGAAAATTTCATTTCACAGCAGGAACAGATGCTTTTTAAAAGACTGGTGAGTTTTTGCTGCTCTGCTCCAGCCTCACCTATCTCTCCCCATAATATGTAGCACTCGATGTGGTTTTCCCAGCTCCCAGGCCATCGCCCTGGCCATTAGCAGTTTGGAAGCCACTGGTGAGTAGGAATTTGCTTTCTCCTGTCCGACACCATCCACTGCTGTGCAGGTTCCTCCCAGGCACTGCTTTGTTGAGGAATGTATGCAGACTTGCCAGTCTGGCAGCAAATTTGGCTTCCACACACCAACTCACCTTCAGGCTAATCTTTCTCTCCACCAGCAGAGATGGCATGTGACAAACTTGATTTGTTTGGGGTTTTGTTTGTTTGTTTTTTCCCCCTCATTTACAGAAGTTCAGTATTCAGAGATCTGCATTTATGACATAGAGAGGAGGGATTTAGATACGCAAAGAACCAGGAAGTTTTGGGGAACAGACAGACAAGACTTGCAGCGAAAGGACCAGCCACACCTCATAAGCAGAGGCAGGCTGCTGGCACTGAAAATTAAGGAGGATGTGGAAGAGTATTTCAACATTTGAGCTGACACATACAGAAGTGCTCCAGAGACGATAGGGTAGGACGTGGGGTACATGTGGGATTATATGAAGTATAACAGCATAACAGTCATGACTGGAAAAGGCACTCTGGATGCTGGGACTGTCCTTCTGACCCCCAGTCAGCATCATGATCAGAAAACGCTAAAGGAGATTAGAGAAGCTGCAGTTTAGGAGAGGTAGCAATGATGGCAGTGTTTACCTGTGTTGGACTGGATCAGCGCCTCATCACGACAAGAAGCAGAGAGAGAATTCGGGGATGCAATAAGCATCTGCTTGCTGAAACAACTGTGCTAAAACCCCACAGAAAGGATGCCATTCCTGATTTGGTCTTAGTTCATGTGCATGACGCGGTTCAAACTGTATTAGCTGCCGTGTAACAGCAATTACTACACTGCTGGATCTCACACAGGAGCAAGAGAGAGCAGAGAAGGCAAATCCAGCACAAGTACTCAATTTCAAGACAGGAGTTACATAAACACAGAGTAGTTAGTTCAAACAAACACACTGCAAGAAACTGTCCAAAAGGCAAGAAGCCTGCAACAAGGCTGGAGGCTGGATTGTTGTTGTTTGGGCATGGGATTTTTGGTGTGTTTTTAAGTTTATTAGGAGCCCAGGTAAACTGTTCAGCCAGCCAATGATCCATTAACAGCCCTGCGTGGCTTGATGAGAAAGCTAAGATGACTAAGGGAAAAGTTTGAATTTTTTAAATAGAAAGCTTGCTCAAATGAGGAGAACAAGAAAGCCCATAAAATATAACAGGAGAGATGTAAACTGGAAATTAAGACGAAAAAATATAAAGAGTAGATAAAGTCATGCCAAAAAAACAATGGCAAAAAGTTCTTTTCATAAAAAATATAACCCAGGACAAGCTTACAGGATGCTGAGCTCAAAACTGGCAGTTACAGCTGAAGAAAGGAGGATCTTTACCTCTGATTGTTCTGTGAAATCAACAGCTCAGTGTGCTGGAACAGCCCAAGAAGCCCACAGAATACCAGGTACCATCAGGAGATATGTTGAGAACAGAGCAGAGGGCTTCCCTTTCCTGCAATATAGAACATCTTAGTAGTTGTGTATGGTTCTGTATTTTGCTTTTGCAGAAGGGCATAGGGACAATACAGCAAGGAACAACCAAGAAAATCCAAGGGATGGTGCACTGCGTTAAGAAAATGGACTGAAAAAGATTGAGTGCCATCAAATTGGAGAGGAAAAGGCTGTGGGAGAGTAAGGTCAAGGTTTACAAAATCATAAATTAAATAAATTAAAGGTTTAACCCTTCACCAAATCCTGCAACAGTTGAACTGGGGGCATTTGATTAAACTGTTTTAAAACAGAGAATACAGTTTAAAACAGAGAATACGGCTGCCACAGGGGCCTGCGGAGGCATGTGGATCAGCAGAATTGGAGAGGGATTAGGCAAGTTCAGCGACAGCAGGTGTATAAGGGATGCTAAAAAGAACGTGTAGAGTACGTACTAACATCCCCCATGCAGTGATTGTGGCTGCTGGGGGAAGTGCAAGGAGAAAGGTTTTCCACAATCAGCATTTCCTACTGTTGGATTCGAGTCTCACTTCTTTAAAGGCAACTAAGTACATTTTCAGGATGCCATTAAAAATTACCTTCTTCTTGTTGTTTTAGTAATGAGAGTTCACATTCACAAACCCTAGCTAAAAATCTGATTTTTTTAAGGCAAGTAATAAAACCTTGTTACAAATCCAGCACATCATCACTGCAATGAGTTTTATGCAAAATAAAAATAACCTGGGATGGTCATCTGCAGGCATATTCTCTTACCCGGGGAGGGCACATGTTCTGTAGCAGCGCCTGCTGCGTGTTTCTGCAGCCCGCAACGCTGGCTCCCCTGGGCAGGATCGCTTTTCTTGCAGTCAGAGCACTCTAGCGTGGGATTAAGCACTGATTGGAATGCATGGGCTGAATTTTTGGGTTGTTACTGTTAAATGGACGTCTCTGTCACAGTAATGAAATATTTATGCGAATTATGGTGACTTTTTCTTTCTTTAACGCTCTAGCTCTTTGAAGTTGTGATACTCTTGAGTATTTTTATAGTTTTACTGTCATACATTTTACTACGAAGCTTTCATCGAAAATTACATCTTTTAGTGCCGGGTGTATGTGAGTTATAAAGCAATGCAGCCTGTGTGTTGGACTGCAACATATCCCGAGGCAAACATACTGCTCCATCTTACAAGAACAAGAAATTGCAAAAAGTCTGATGTTTCTTCCTTTTTGTCCCACAAAAAAAAAATTCCCACTGGCAAAAAGCTGTATGGAGGGAGAAGAAATATTTATGCAAGTACAGGGTCAAGTTATTTTCTGGCAAAATTAGTTCTGTTGGGTTAATACAGGTCATGTAAGCGTGGAACTGTTATTTTATGGCTAATGATGACTAGTTTTACTTCTGGTAGGAGTATGTTGTTGTGGGTGCCTGACTCTCCACTGATGTACAGACAGACCTCTCAGCACAGTGAACATTGGGTACAGCCTGTGGATACTCCTCAAACAGCAGCAGCCACAGCACTTGATATTCCAAAAGGAGTGAGATAAAAAGCTCTAATATGTATTTTTTCCCCACAGAATATGAAGTTGTAAAGGTGTTCATATTCTGCTCCATGAAACTATACGCACTGGAAGGATCTTTATCAGGTCACCTACTAGTTTTTCTTTGTCATGGCAAAGTTATTCTCATCTTAAGCTTTAGCTCTCAGAACCATTACTAATGTCAGAGCTGTCTTTGATGTCTGGATGAGGCAATTGGGACATAACCCACTGTTCTCTCACCAAAAATAACACTTCTGCCTCTGGTTGTCAGGTCTCAGAGCTCCCACTGCTCCTTCCCTAGCACTGCCTTATCCAGACAGCAGCTGATCCTGGAGACACCCCCAGACAGCCACCAACAGCCCTGATTACCAGGCTTTCCTAATATCTTCTCTTAGTTTTTGATTCTGAAAGAGGAATATGCAAAGGTTGGCTGTGGGGACTTCACACAGCAGCCTTGAAAGAAACTTCTTGGGCTCCCCAGGTTTTCCTTTCCAGTCTGTGGATTTCCACTTCAATGCTGAAGCTGTTGCCTTACATAAAGGTGTGATCACCCACTCTGGGCACACCTAGAACCATTACACGAGCACAGTGCTGTATTTTTCATCTATCTCTATGACAAGCTTCCTTTATCGATGAAACGCCCTCAAATATATTGAGAAACATGCACAGACTGAGCATACATCGAGCCTTTCTATCAGTTCATTTGAATTCACACTCCTCCTCTGCACTGGGCATCAACAGAGCTCTGCTCCCTTGTCATCAGCCACCAAACTTACGTGTGGAGCTGCGCTTACGGTTGCCAGAAGGCCTAGGAACAGAGGATGTATTTATAAAGGATTGGGCAAGCACGTATGATGCTTCTTTTGAGTATTCCTCCAGCCACCAACTGCTTTTGGCTCAGATTTACTGCGTCAGATGCATCTCTGCATATGTTAGTGTGTAAACACGCATGCGCACAGGAAACTCCTTCTCAAACTATACACTTACATACTACAAATGTGTGTATATTAATACATTTGAGTATCTAAATTACATATACACACGATTTGTGTTAAAATTTCTATTAAGAAAGTGTTAATGTTTCTATTTTACCTCCCATCTTTTTTATTGTCAATGTCTTCTAAAACAGACTATACTCTCTATGCCCACACACACATGTATCTATATATTAGCTTCTAAGCTTCAGATGCAAAGTGGGCATAGTCTCAGGTCAGATTTTTTTTAAACATCTGATTTGTAAAAATACTATTTATACTTTTACTGTTCCATTTTTAAGTTCTTTGTTAATTCTTTGCTGGCCACATTTACTGCTTGTGTCTGTGGAAATAGGTTCAGATGAGACAAAAGACAACATTCTATGTAGTGTTTTAGGCCCAAATTCACTCTGACAGGATTCCCATGCAAATTTAAGTCTGGACCTGTGTACAGATCTTCACAAGGTGAAAGCATTATCATCGTCAGCACAGCACCAACTCTGTGTCAGGTGTTTGAAAGGTAGCTTTTTATCCCTGGAGATCCTTTCCCTTTTAAAAAGTCCTTAGATTGTCTGTCATTTAGCATTAATTTATTTTAAATTATGATAAACTGTTTTCCTGAAAATCTGACTGTTCATAAAGATGTTTTCAAAAGAACATTTCCCTGTGCTGCTTGCTTTGGAAACAGCAGTGTCACAACTAGAAGGTGACTCTCCAGGAGGAGTCAGGCAGGAGGAATGACAGGTCAGCAGTCACAAGTTTGTTGGATTTTGGCGCTTGCCCTTGAAGTAAGAGGGAGACTAACGGAAAGATTCACCCAGAGAGGTTGTGGCAGAAGGCAGGCTAGGGGAGAGGCCTGCTTGGACAGAATGCTGGTTTTCACAGGGACACTTACTGGTTATACAGACCTCTTGGAAGGGTGATGTAGAATGTCGTTGCTCACCGAATCCATTTTTTTTTCAGTTTGGCGGTTCTCCAGGCATTAGAGGATGGACTGAAGAGAGCAGGGGCAGATCCTTCAGTGAAAGCTGTTATGATTTGTGGCGAAAATGGGAAATTCAGTGCAGGTAAGACATCTTTCATCAAACACAGCCTGAGAAAGAGGGGAAATACTCTCCACCCACCATGTCTGAAGACTCTCTGCCTCGTAAAACTGCTGATAAAAGTCCTGATTTGTCTGGAAACGGCCACAAGACAGGGTTTTTTTTTCTCTTCTGCTGTGCCACAATTGAAGTCGGGCACATGACAAGCTGGACTGTCCAGGCCAGAAAGAATATGGCATGTTCATGCTGAAATGAGGGACAGCTGCTCATCTCCCTAAAGTACTGGTGCCTCCCTCCTCTCCATGGTTTTGCTTGTGTAAAACCTCTGGACCATCAGCTGGTCCACAATATGGACTGTACCTGGGATGGGGCAGTGAATAACATAACTTCTCCAGTTATAGAAACCTGGGAAGCTAGGGAATTTCTGTGGAGCTCCACATTGCTTGTTAGTAGTAACTGGCACTTAACTATTCAGACTCAACTTTTTTTAATTACACCAATGCTGTCTGCAAATTTCTGTAGAAACTGCATGATCATTACAGTTACTATGTATTTTTGTACTTAGCTTTCCCCTGAGCTCTCTGAATAGGCTTAAGGAGCCTGGGTTCCTTGAAGGTAGTCCAAAAAGGGGTTGATTTCTGCTGAGCACTCTCCCACCAGCAGCATGTCTTGCAAGGGCTTCATTGTCTGTGAGCAGCTATGTTCAGTGGCACAGAGGGAAGGATCCTTCCCATCACTGCCTTTCCCACTAATTCCTCTTATCTCTTTGCCCTAACTCAGGAGCTGACATTCAAGGATTTTCTTCTCCCAGGAGACATGGCACTGCCTTGGGCCCCATCATCTCTCTCCTAGAAAGGAGTGAGAAGCCTGTGGTGGCTGCCATTGAAGGCATTGCCTTGGGAGGAGGCCTAGAGGTGGCGCTTGGCTGTCACTATCGGATTGCACATGTGAAGGTAACACACGCTGCAAACTAGAGAGGCTGGTGAAGGCATCAGAAACCATGTACATATGGCCATGGGAAGGGTGGGAGCTGCCCCAGAAGAGCAGTGGGACAGCATGCCTTTCCTGGGATCATCTGCCTAGAGGGGAGCTTTATAGCTGCAGGATACAAGTCTGTGTGCTCAGGCATTCTTCACTGACACCACCACCCTTGGCATGCGTTTCTAAGTCTTACTAAATAACTAACTTCAAGTGGTTTGTAAATGTAAAATTGATCTGTAATTAGTAGAATAAGATGGCTGCATGGCAACATCAGTAATAGAGTGTTAATTTGACCTAGGTCTCAGTAGTCATTATCTACATTCTGATGCAGATGATATATCTTACCGGGTTATGCCATGTGACTTTCTCTTACTTTATTTTCCCCAGTCCTGTGAATTTTGCATTTCTTTCTGCTAATGGCCTAGTTTCAATAGGTAGCTGAAACTCAACTCAAACTTTTGGCTTGATTCCCCATGAGCTCTGGGTCTCCAGGAGCACTCTGACCAAAAGATGGCTTTAAGAGTCTTCTAAGGAGCGATCCCTTTTTTTTCTTGAATCCCCTCCTTCAAGATTCAGGAATGCTGAGCTACCCTTTAGTGGTACCTGGTCTCCTTGTAGAAATTCTTCACTGACAGGGCCATCCACTCCCTTCTGCAGTGTGGATCACTGTTTCTCCATGACAGTGTGGGTTGCTGCACAGCATAAAGAGGTATTCTACATCACCCTATATGCCACCTAACCTCGGTGCCATAAGTAGTGGTCTTAGAGTGACTCCAAATTTCAAGAGCTCAATGGGAAATGTGCAGACTAATTTTTTTTAAATGAGGCAACAAAATCTAGATAGATTTTTAAAAGACAAGACCCCCCCCTTCCTGCTGCCCTGGCTTGTCTGCCACAACTGCACTAAATGTCAAGTACATCAAGAGCCATTTGAAGGAAGATCAGGGAAGAGTTCAGTACCATTTTTCCTTTACTAAACTTTCAAGAATTAGAGTAGACAGGTAACAGTTAAATCAGAGTACCTTCCAGGATTTAGTAACAACTGCTTGAAAGCATTAGTTAACACATATATCAATCTGGGGAATGCTGTTGGCCCCACAGCTCTCCTCCAGGGCTGTGCTAGCACACATGCATCCACTGAAAGGGAATGGTTTTCCTGTGCATTTGTACACAAGATCTTGAAAGGTTTGAGTTAGCTTTTGTCTTAAGTGAAACACAAGGATGAAGTTTCTATGTTGAAGCTTTGAGGCTTCCTAGAGAAGCAACATGTGAATCAGGTCTGCTTCTCTTTCTTCTATTCTGCTCACTTTGTAATGATCACTCTTTCTAATCAGGCTTGTTGTTGAATTTGTCTTCACTGTAGGCACGGATGGGTTTACCAGAGGTCACCCTTGGGTTACTTCCAGGTGCTGAAGGCACTCAGCGGCTACCCAGACTCATTGGGGTACCAGCTGCTCTGGATATAATCACTACAGGTACAGTACTGTGCCTTGGCCTTGCTCTCAAGAATACGGCATCGGGTCCTACCACCAGCTTGGCCTAAGAAACATGAATTTCATTTACCTGTGTAGCTGCTTGGGTTGACATTCAGCTTGTTTTCGCTTTTGGTAGGCTAAGAAAGGGACACGTGCTTCTGAGGCATGTAGTTAGTAATACATTTTGTCTACCTGATAAGCATGTCTGATATTTGAAGCCAGCTTCACACAAGTCATTTGATCAGGTGGAAAAGGATGAAATTGCACATCGCGTCCCAGTGTACTCACATAATTTCTCTTTTTATCACAGGAAGACACATTCCAGCAACTGAAGCACTGAAGCTGGGCCTGGTTGATGAAGTTGTGGAAGAAAACACAGTTGAAGCAGCGATTCGCTTCGCAAACAAAGTGATTGGTGAGGAAAGAATTCTAACAAGTGCCAAGAAATAATTGGTGATGTTTCAGGGCTGGAGGGAGTCAGAATAAAGCCCACCAGTTTGTTCCAATTTATATGCTCCATTCATTGGGTTTTGGCATCCATATAAAATAGAATTAATTGCAGAATTTGTTTTCTGTCATCTGAAGTGAAAAATTCAGATGCTGGAGAGATGCAGAAATTCAAGTGAGGATTTAGAGAACAGATACATACTAAGTACTCCTGCTTCTTAATTATATATCCAACCTCACATACTCCTCTGGGCTGCTGCACTCCACTGATTTTGGGGTGCATGTGCTCTTTCCATCTGTAGTTTTGGGTCACAGCTGGTATGGCATGCATTCTGGTTGCACCATCAATAATGGCTGAGCCAAAATAACTCTAGTGGGTGGAGGGGTTGGTACATCCTCAGTCCAACTTGAGGATCCATGAGTCTGTAAGGGACTCTGTCCCTAATCCTTTAGCTGCTACATAAGAAAATGGCCTATGGACACGGGAGGGATGTGGAGAGATTTTTTCCCCCACCTTAGAAATAACAAAATCAAATTCATTGGAGTTAACACAGGAAGAGAACATTCCTTGTGCAGCATGACGAGTGCCGCCTTGAGAGAAACCAGGATATTTTTCCACTACTAAGCTCCTTGTACCTTTGGAAGCAGACCACTGACTTCCATCAGGATTTCATCTGGACCTCTGGCACAATAAGATGCATGCAAAGAAGTAAAAAAACCCCTTTCAGCTTTGATCATATGGTCTTTATAGGCAATGTTTTTCCAAGCTGGGGTGCTGCTTTCATTCCTGCAGTTCTCTTCACTACAAACAAGGCCCTTTCTTCTCTGAAGGAGCACTTCTCCTGTGCTAGAAGTTGAAGCAGCTTAGGCTTTGTCCTAGATGACAGCACACCATATTTAAGAACAGCTCATTCATTGAACTATCTTAAAGACCAGTGTCTCATATACTTCCCTACAACTTGAGATCTACCAAACAAGTGCAAAAGGGTATTCTTTGGCTAGGTTTTCTGTGAGAGCTGCCCTTCCTTCTCACTATATTCATCCTACAGTATTTTTAGTCTTCATTTTTAGTGCAGAATTGATGTCATAAGCAGTCTTCCTTTATCTGTCCCTATATTTAGATAGTCAGATTATATATAATTCTTTGGAAAGAGATGTGTGATGTACTTCACTGTTGCCTCTAAGAAAAACAAAGATACTTTGGTTCACTGATTTTGTCTGTTCTGAATGAGAACTGTGTTCTCCATCTGTTGGGAGAGCAGTGAAATATTACTACTCCTCTAGGCAAATTGACCCAACAGTGATGCCCTACATAAGATCTGTACCAGTAGTGATGATAGCAGCAGCATATCATATAATGAGTAATACATGCAATGCTAGAACTGGCAAACCAGCAAGCATTCTGGATTTCAACAAATGCTATGTGTAATTGGGTGAAATTTAGATAGTAGTAGGCTTATTTCTTCTGTGCAGAGGTACACAGTTGTGAAAGTCGGCTCGACCTTAGAGGAGAACCTCAGGAATGAATCACTGAGCATGCTATTCCTCAGTGTAACTTACTTTCTGGAACTTATGTCCACTACTAACAAATTCTCTTCTGTAGCTTCATTTTCACTGAAAATTGTCACTACCAAGGTTTTTTTTGTTTGGTTGGTTCTGAGAGTTGTATAGGCATACAAGGATCCAGGCTGGATATTCAGCAGGTAACCTGTCCCAGTCTTACTCATTATTACTAGTAGATTCATTTATTTGAGTTATCCTAGTAAAATTGAGTAATGTCATTGGAGGTGTTTCACATCATATTGTATACCAACTACAACAGGACTCTAAAAATGCTTTCAGACCCTTTCCAAGAGCTTTACTGGCATTTATAGCATGTGCTTTACAGTGCAAATACTGGGAAGTCAGCTAATCTTTCTTTATGTCCTGCTTGGAAAGTTTCTCATTAGACCTTCCAGAAGACCATGAAAAGTTTTGACTGATGCCTGCAGAGTTCACATGTTCCATTTGAGTTATTCCTGGCTTTGGCCTTTGCCTAAAGTTAATATAATTCTCCTGCCAAAGGCAAACCAGCACTTTTATTTCTCTACATCAAGCACTAACTTAGGACTGCAGAAGAGAGGACAGTCTCACATAGCTGGTCTGGTTTTTATTCACACTGAGTTCTGTTTTCAGTGAACATTTTTCAGATAACCTTAATAAAGCCAGGGACAGAGCTGCACAAAGAATGCCATTACAGAAGTCCACTGTCTGTGTACACCGTGCCGCATTTTGTTCCCGATGAGACTTTTTTTTTTAAACATGAGGCTAACAACTGCTGGCTTCTTAGAGAGCAGTTTGGCTAAATAACTAGTTTTGTCAGTGATGGAATTTCTATTCCTGGAAAGGCTGTACTGCAAGATAAGCCTCAAAGAATCAATTCAGGAACTATTTCCTTCTAAAGCTTTCTCAGCACTGGAGCTGCAGTAGTTCATGCCAAGAGATCAGTCTCAAATGACCGGCCTTACGGAAGCGAGGGTCCTTGATGATTACTTCGATATGCAGTTGACAGCTGCCTTTATGATAGATATGTTGGGAAAGCATCTTCATCCATACATTTTTAAGGATCATTCCTAATGAAGAACACCTTCCAACGGAGTTCTGAAACAGTCCTGCATAAGTGGTTGTAGGAATACACAGAGACAATTATTGATTTTAAGTTACATCTTTCATTGAAAACCAGTAAGTATACACTGCAGATAGGAAGCAAGGATATGTTCCTGGCCTTCTTCAGGCAAAAGAAAATATCTTCACTTTTGAAGGCATTTTTAGGAGGAATAGACAGGAGCTAAATCCTTGGAGACAAGGAGAATGTTCTTTCATTAAATGTGCTGGATAATCACTGCAGTAATTCAAAGCTGCATTACATAATTTGTCCACCTGATGGCATCACAAAATTGAAAAATTGCTGTAATTGCTGTGGCAGGCAATTACATTGTCTGTAAGCTTGCAGCTTACACTGCCCACCTCTCGCTGGCCTGCTGTCCTCTTCCTCAGCTGGAGGAGAAAATGGCTGCTGATCCCCTGCACAGCAGACTTCCTTGAACCTCTCCCTTCATATATAGTCATCCCTTGCTTTCTGATCACATCTGCTGATTGACCATTACCATCTTCTCTGAGCACAACAGCGTCAATGGCTTGCCCCAGGGAGCCAAGGAACAGCAGTTTAATTTAGACTAGCTCAGGCCCCACAGGTACTGAACTCTGCATGGAAAGATGATGATGAGTTTCTGACTGTCAGCCACCAAGAGTAACGGTGGAGGAATCATGTGTTCCTTCTGAGTCTCATAAACCCCAAAGGAGTAACAGATACTGCTGTAGGTAATTGCATGCTTTAAATGCAGGCTGTTGGAAAAAGGCTTTCAGTTACAGTTGCAAGGCCCTTTAGTGCATCATCTCTGGGATGATGTACAATATAAAGACATTTTAATCCCCCTCCGGAGCTTGTGATTCTGGCTGCCACCATCTTCAGGCAGAAGGTCTAGCAAAATGCCCTTTTGACATAATCAGAGTTTGTGAAAGGTCTGACACAAACTGGACTTGGCCCTGGCAGGCCCGAGGCCACTGCAAGCCTGAGGAGCAAGGTTCCCGTGTCACCTTTGTTTCTCAGAAATTCAGAAGCGGTTCACTGCACCAGGAAGACTGTTAGGTCAGCACTCCTTGCATGTGGAGCCCTGTATCGTCCCCAGGGTTTACAACTCTGGGATGTTTTTGTTGTTGAACTAGCACAATATTTGATGCTGCATGGTTACATGTTACATTTGCTGATAGAAATTTTAGACTTGATCTGTCCTTTGTACCACCTGGACTACAAACCCTAGTAAAACAAAGCAGGTATCCATGCTGGCTCCGGTGCACGGATGACACTTTTCCCTGCAGCACTGATGTCTGATACTGTTTGTCATGTTCCTACTTCATTTCAGAAATCACGCTGCGGGTGTCCCACACTGATCTCTTCTTCCCAGGTTTTTCCTGTTCGTAAATATGCCCTTGTTTCTTATGAGCACTGCAGAAGCGAAGACGCTCCATGGAGATGCTCTAGAAATACCTAGCCAAACCTATTCAGCTTACAGCTAAATGAGAGTTTTATTACAGGACCTTGAGGAGAGTTATTTTTCTTTTTCACTCTGAGGAACTCTCTCATGTCCCTCATGAGTATTTGTGCCTCCAAGTACTATCTGCTGTCTGAACAACCAAGCGTAAAGGCTCCCAGTAGTATTCCTTTTTTACCACTCCTTTCCACAGAGGTATCCTGTGAAGTCCCTTGATCTGCCCAGTCTTAACTGGTCTTCCAGCCATCACATTTGCTTTCTGGGACAAACCTGAGGTTCCCTCTTGTGATGAAATGAAACTATTTAAGTCATGAATGAAGAACTGTGGATAAAGAGCATTTCTGGTTTAAAAATATACATTTAGGAGAGAAAAGGGATTCCAGAATAAACGAATATCATCCTGACCAAATCCTGCAATACTGGCAGATACAAACTGTATTTGCTGTCAGTGTGAAAACATTATTTGTATGAGCTCTGATTACAGGGGAAGCCACTTACACAGTCAGTGTTCATCTTTGTGTTCTCTAAAAGACTTAATTAAAAAGCCTGAGCTCTGAAGACTCTTAGTTTGGGAAATCAGTATCTTAACTAATCCTAGAAACTCATATTTCTGTTTCTTTTAAATGCTGCTCGATCTTGAAGGAAGAGCTAGAGTCAGGACACGTTCTGTGGGCAACCACGACTGCAATGCTGCCATTATCTGGGCCCTTCAGCACCCTGTGAGTGATTTCCTGCTCCTGTGTCTTCTACTGATGTACTGGCACTCTCCAAACTCAGACATAGGAAGAAAAAGCGGGGCTGGATGCAATATGCCACCCGTGAAGGAAGTGTGGTCCTGTGGCAGGGCTCATTAGAGCAGTGAGACTGTATACCAGAGCGCTTCTCAGTGTAGGGTTCTCAGAGGGGGCCCAGCCACCATCCTGCTTTGGTGGCAGTCCTAGGCGCTCCTGGGAACAGCACTGCAGCAGCCAGTGCAGTAACACAGCTACACAGTTCATCAGTGACAAAAAGGTCTCTGTGAAAGTGTTGGAATATTAAGGGATACATCCTGAATTGCTGATCTTGTTCTTCCACGGTCATTACTGAGGCAAGTTGCCATTAAGAGCATAGGAACAGCCTGAGTGGGGACAGATCAGATCTCCCAGGAGGCACCAAGGTTTGTACTTCTGAAGAGGATGGCAAGGATTTTGACATCTGAAATGTAACTAACTTCTCTCAATTAAAATCCTGTCTAGGTATCACCATAGCAACCTCTGGCTGTAATGAGCCTCATGTATTTGTGTGGCTGCTGGATTCACCCCTTGCTGACACAGAAGCATGAACTCTCCCTTGTTATTCATCTGCTCCCCAACTCACGCTGCGTGAGCTGTCCTCTTGGTTAGTCCCAAAGCAGAGAGAGGGACTCCTGCTGTCAGGGAAGAATTGAAGCCAGGGTATATTTTGCAGTCTCTCATATAAATGCCTGTGTCAGGACTCTGGCTGGAATGCATCTGGCTAGCAAAGTCGATAGGGTACCGAGTACTAAACAATACTGGAGGAAACCTTTAATATTGAAGCTTATACAAAGAGCCACGTGAATGTGGCAGCTGGGCTTGTGGAATAAGAGAACTGGAGAAGCCAAGACACTCTGCATAGTTGAGAAAAGGGATGAAAGAATTATTTCTTTGAAATTGAAATCTTGCTTGTTTTGAAGTCTGAAAAGGGACTTGAAAAACTGTAATTGTCAGGGCAAACAGAACGCTAAAGAGAAATGTCAGACACTTTAGTTCTAGACCCAGATCACTCTGCCATGCAAGCCCTAATGCAGGGAGTTTAGGAGGAAAAGCAGTAACCTGCATTCCCAGTCTACGTAGAAAGGGGTGAAAATCTAGCCAGCCTTCCAGATGTGGATGCTTTGTTCTGTAACTCCGTTTTTCACCCCTAGGCCAGCCACTAGGACCCCGCAGGCTCAGCCTGAAGCCAGTTCCAGAACTGCCCAACATGGAAGAATTTCTCAGTGAGGCTCTTATGAAGGTGAAGAAACAGGCCCACGGGTGCCTGGCTCCGGAGCTGTGCTTCCAGGCTGTCAAAGCTGCCACAGAGCAGCCCTTTGCGGATGGAGTCCGGAAGGAGCGAGAGCTGTTTAACATCCTGCGGACTTCAGGCCAGGCCCAAGCACTGCAGTATGCTTTCTTCGCGGAGCGAGCAGTGCAGAAGTGGACAACACCCAGTGGAGCTTCATGGAAAAGTGCTTCCCCTCAGCCCATCCACAAAGCAGCTGTGATAGGTAAGGGAATGAAAAATCTGTCGTGGTTGCTGCACAGCTAACAGCGGAGCTGAAGGGGCGTGGGATGAGTATAATCAGCCTTTACCGAGGGAGCAGGATTCCCTAGCAGCCACTCGCCAGAGTCAGCGTACCCACCACAAGCAAAGGTACGCCACTCAGGAGGCGACTTGCAGGGAGGAAGGTTGTCACTGCATTGATAAGCTCAGAAATGCGGATGGCAAGTCACACTCCACTAGATTGTTACCTGATGCCACCCCTTTCTTTGGAAGAATAACTTCATCTATAGACCACAAGCAGTCTGTTGCCTTTTAAACACTGCTGTGTTGAGTCCTGGCTCTGTGCCATGTTAGAAGCGGGTTTGCATGGAATTCTCCTCCTCCTGGTCTAGTTCTGTACTGCAAGTGCATGTGCACAGAGTCACTCAGGGATATATTCACACAAAAATGTTTTGACAGCTGTATTTTAAGAAGATTTCATCTCACTAGGATCCACTCCTGCCATTTTGTAGCCCAGCAAGATAATGCCTTCATTAATTTTTTATAAGAGCAATTTAAATAAAACCTCTGATGCACTGCTGAGACTTTTAAAAAAGTATCTTTCAGCTCCGCCTGTTGATAGTAGCACTCAAAAAATGGTTAGACAAGTAATGGAGCACTTGGAAAGCATCCATTCTGTTTCAGAGAAAGCTTTCCAGAAAACCACTGCTCTTTCCTGGGTACTTCTCCAGCCTCTTGTGCTCTGCAATATGAGCTCTCAAAGCTCATTTCAGGCCACAGAAACACTTCTTTTGTGGGAGTTCCCATCTCTTCATCAGCTGCCATGCTGTATTTTTAATGAAAATGGTTTTTAAGCATTGGTCCACAAACCTTGTGAGGAGGATCCATGGTTGTTAAAGCACTCAGGTGAATGAACTATGGCTGAGTTTACCATGAGTCTGGAGGAGCACAGTACTTTGGACATACGCAATCCCAGACAGGTCAGTCCTGCAGTGCATGCTTTGGCAGAAAGGGCTCTGTGAAAGTTTTGTAGGAATGATCAGGTGACTAGAATGAGCATTCTTTGCTACATGCTGATAAGTCATGCCAGAATACATTTGCAAAGTCCCAATCACAATGACAGTTTAGCCAGAAGGGCTGCTTAGATCTGATCTGCTTATTTTGGTGCTGTATCTTAGCTAGAGGGAATTCTAAGGACAAACACAATTTCTATTTGAAAGTTTTGAGTAGAAATATCATCTGTGTCTGTTTCCAAACTGGCTGGGCTACATCTCCCATCCACTGGATTAAGCATTCATATCTCATCTCCAGACAGGTTTCTGAACTCTGGTCTGAAATTGCCCCAACCTTCACCCCCGAGTTATGGTGGGTTTTCTAGCTGGTTACAGACAACACACGATTTAACCCAGACTTCTTGCAGAATAAATAGACTAAGTGCTTCCATACTTTTGCAGCAGAGCACAATCTGTCACACACCAGTCATTTTAATGACTCTGAACTTCCTCTGATTTTTCAACACTTCATAAAGTGTGCACAGCCAAAGTGGGAAGAGCATTCCAGGAGTAATTACACTAAGACCGGGTACCGAGATGTTTCTTCCTTGCTCCTGCTTAGTATGCTCCAGGTAACAGCCAACTTTCCTATCAGCCATATTCAACACATCCTGTTAATTATCTACTGGCAGGAAGCAGCTGCACCCCAGGGGATGGGGAACCAAAGGCAATAACACCTCCTAAGGAGACAGGACCAACAAATCTTCGAGGCTGGAAGAGAAGATGCTTATCTTGCCCAACCTCCTGCTCAGACAAGCCCACCTAAAGCTGGTTGCCCAGGACCATGTCCAGACAGCTTTTGAATATCACTGAGGGTGAAGATCCTACAACACCTCTGGGCAACCTGTGCCAGTGCTCAGTCACCCCCACAGTACAAAACCAAAGTTTTTCCTTGTGTTTAGATGAAACCTCCCCTGTTTCAGTTTGTGCCGCCTGCCTCTGGTCCTGTCACCTGGGGCCACTGAAAAGGGTCTGGCTCCACCTTCTGTATACCCTCCCCTCAGGTATTTATATACATTGATGAGATCACCCAAGCCTTCTCTAGGCTGGAGTCCCAGCTCTCCCTCCGCATGAGAGAGATGCTCCAGTCCCTTAATCATCTTAGTGGCCCCTCATGAACTCACTCCAATAGTTCCCTATCACTCTAGCACTGGGAGGCCCAGAACTGGACACAGCCCTCCAGGCATGGTCTCTCCAGTGCTAGGTAGAGGGGAAGGATCGCCTCCCTCACCCTGCCAGCCCAGTATACAATGTCATAGTGCTGCTCATAGTCAGCTTGGTGTCCACCAGGACCCCCAGACCCTTTTCTGCAGCGCTGCTTTCCAGACAGTCAGCCCCCAGCGCATACTGATGCACAGGATATTCCTTCCTAGGTGCAGGACTGTGCACTCCCCCCTGCTGAATTCCATGAAGTTTCTCTCAGCCCCCTTCTCCCTCTGGATGGCAGCACAGCCTGCTGCTGTATGGATTATTTACAGTACCTGAGCAAGGCCAGCCATCCCATGATGCTGCAGGTCCGAGGTAAAGCTGGGAAGCCAGTCTGCAGGCTGAGGTCCGAATCAACGGTGTCCCTAGACTGGCAGAGCCAGGGTAAGACACCAAAACTCCTCCAGCATGGCTTAGGAAGGGACTAAATGTCCAGGTCTGAGCTTAAATGGGCCTGGGAGGCCCATGGCAGAGCGTGTGGGTGGGGCTGCAGGAGCAGCTGATCAGGGTCATTAAAGCTTATCAGTGCCCTCAGGGTCTTGCCACTGACCAAGACCCCTAATGCCTTTTCTGAATCACTGCTTCTGTCATTCAGCCCCCATAGCCCACAGTTAGAGCTTGCTTTGTTTATGCTAGCTGTTCATGTAATACTTCATTTGATAAGTGACATCTCCTCTTCTGGAGGTTATTGATCACCTCCTTTTAACTCTTGATCCCATACCATATTGCCACTGCTTTCCATCTCTGCCAACCCACTGTGCTTTTTCTCCTTCCTCTGGATGGTTTTTCCTCTTATTTTGCTTTTTGATATCCTTGAAATTGCAAGTCTGTTAGAGACAGGCATAGCACATGCCAACACAATTGTATTTTTCCTTTCAGGCTGCTGTAACAAAAAGACATCCTCCAGCCTGTACCATACAGTACAGCATCTCATAATTTCTCATTCTTGATCTTAAGTACATTCTTGAAGCACCAGAAATCAAAACCTTAGGGATGGTTTTTGAGGGACTGACACCTTTTAAAACAGTGCTGCTCATCCATGTAAGTATTGAGTCTATTTTCACTGCAGAGAGGAGTGCAGTCAGGGCAAGATGTTGCGTCCATGTTGGGTGCTCAGAAATCATGCAGAGCCCATTTCCCAATAGGCAGTGCTGTGCTGTTTCACACACTAAAACCATGTTGCATTATGCTGCTGCTTCCATCTTTTATCGCTGTATGATGGGAAGCATCATGCTTCTGATCTTCTTCCTCCTTCAGTCGGTTTTCCCTAGGCACGGAGGACCTTTAGGTTATGGAAGCAGTGCCGTGAATGCTAGAGGAGCCTGGCTTTTGGACTTCCCTGTCTGTCCCGTATTAGCAGGAACTTGGAGCTGGCACACTGCTTGCTGATTACGTCTTAATGTAGATTTGACATCAAGACTGCTCTGTCATTTTTGTGGGCCTGCTTGATAGACAGCACTACTGATAAATTGGCAACCATTCCTGTGCAGTGCTGCCTTCCCATCAGCTGCCTTCCTCTGCAGAATGCACACTGAAAGACTATGTGGCTAACACCCAGCTGTGCGGGATCCCTCCTGCTCTTGGCCTAGCTGTCCCCAGCTGTCTTCAGCCACATGCAACATCACCTATTTCATTTGCTTCTGCTTGTTCTGAACTCTTGGCTCCCATCTCTTTCCACTTTTCCCTAGTTACTTGTCACCCAGAAAAAGACTTCATCTCTGTCCCTTCTGCAGTCTTTCTGTAGCTCCCTGCTTGGCTTGAGCATTACGTTATTTCTGCTTGAAATTGATACCCTGAAACAGAGAAAGAAGCAGCTCCAGTCTGCAGCAGTCCGCCACCACCAATTGCTCATTTTTGTTTGTAACAGGAAAACTGGAACAGTCTTTGCATATTTTTACCAGTCTATAAAATATTATTTCCATTGCCCAGCATTTTAAAATCTAAACATTCATAATAGTTCAGAGTATTTTCCACTGATCTGTATTTCTCTAGTGTGTGTAACTGCACAAGGGTTGGTTTGTACATATTTCAAGTTCATTTCTTTTGAAATTTGTTTTTAAAGTCCTTCAATTAATTTTGCATGATTTTTCATATTCTAAGTACCTCGTGTGACAGATCAATAATTAACAGTCATTATTCACTCAGCTTGCCCAGCAAATGGATTTGTCATAGCCACATTTGGCCTGAAATTACATGGGTTCAAGTGTAGTTTTATTTATTTGTCAAAGCTACATTTCACAACAAAAGACCCGAAGGAAGATGGCTAGACACTGTTCTTTTTCCTGAAGCAGATTCCAGTCTTCTTTTGAAAGATGTGCCTTGGGCACGCAAGATGGTAACACAGCTCTGAAAACAGTCCCCTGCATGGGAGATAAGAACATAAGTATTTGTGTGGTTTGGCGGAAGTGAGAGCATCACTGAGGAAGAAAATGGAACAGAGAGTAGAACTTCTGGAGTAGTTCCTAGCCATGTTTTCGTCTGTGTGATCTGAGCTGAGCATGCAACATCTCCCTTTCTCTTTCTCCTACAGCCTTATACACACATCAGGCCCAATGATTCCCTGCTGGTTTTTTCAGCTCTGATATATTCTTCCCCAAGATCACTAGGCTCTATGAAATTGAAAAGGGGAGCCCTCAGAAATGCTTCTTTTCCTGCTAGATAGCCAAATCTCTCCTTGGTTTTGTAGCCAGATTTTAGAAAATATTTCCAGGGGAGTTATTCTGCACAAGCTCTAATGTAACCAACCCCTTGGGGCTTTCATTACTCTCTCTGCCAGCTTCATTAAACATCATTTCACACAGGCCACTGAAGAGTTATGTAGTAAGTTGAGAGACAGCTTTTATAGGTCATAAACAAGCTTGGCAAACTCATATCTTATCTATAAGCCTATTCCTGTGGCCTAGAAAGTGAAATACTACAAGCACATATGCTCGTCTGTCATGGGATGGCTAAAACTTAGATGGGGATACTAATGCCACGTGTGGACAAAAGCAAACAGAGGAATCCGCTAACGCCACTGCAGACCTCCCCTGGAAAAGAAGGCTGGATAACCTCTGCTCCTGGAAGAGGTTTTGGTTTAGGAATCAGCACCATGTTCATATTGTGAGAGGACTGCTAAGATTTCAGTCATGAGACTGAAGCAGAGAGAAAAGGGAGTTAATAAGGCCCAGGATGCATGTGTTATTTCTTTAGTAGAGCTTGGAAATTCTAGGGAGAAACCCCAGGTCCCCCCCTGGAAGGGAAGAAGAGACTTCAAGAGGGAAGCATGAAGAACCCAGATGTGGAACTGCAAACCCTTTACCTTGATGTCTAAAGACAGCCTTAAAGATGGGGCTGGGCTTGGTGGCCGTGCATGAGGTGGTGACATACCCTCAAACACTGTCCCAGAGGAAAGCTGTCCATGTAGCTCACCAAAGAGCGGGCAAAACCTGTCCCACTGTCCCTGCTGCCACACCCGAGCTATTTGTGTTTGTGGTTTTTTCTGTCAGCAAACCATGGACATTGAAATACTAAGAACTGATTCATGCTATTGGCTTTATTTTCAAATTAGCTTTTCCTAGTACTTGATTATGAAGCAGCAAATCTAATTTCCTAGAAAGGAACTTCAGCAGTTGCTTGGTAGTGAAATGGTTTATAAGCAGGCTGCCAAACTATCTTCTCGTGGTTAAGCAGGGAATGGGTTAAATGTCTTGTGTGTACACAAGCTGAGGGTGGAAGAACTAAACCAAGGGTGTGTAGCATGCAGGAAAAATATACTACCTTGTGTGACCTTGGTTGTTGGAACTGTTTTAACTGATGACATAATTTCAGCTCTTCTTTACAAAGCTGCTTTAGGCAAATTGTTTAATCCCCTTGTTTCCATTTATTTTTTTAGTTGACTTTCATTTGTAAACCTGGGATTAACAAAATCATTTTTACAGAATTATAACAGACCTGTACTTTGTCTGGTTGTTGCTTTATTTAGGATATTAATAATCCTTCCATTCAGATGCTTTGCACTTTTAAAGCTGGTAAAATTGTGCTGGGCTTCTCTTACTAGTTTGTATTAACTTAGTCCAAAAAGCCTCCATCATGGGAGAGAGGGATAAATAGTGTGGGCTGTGTCTCATAGGAAAGTGTAAGTGTGCAGGTTCATTTCGTGTAGTGGAGGGCAGAGCTGGTGGAAGGAGGGCAGAGCTGGTGGAAGGGCTCAGCAGGAGGAAAGGGATCAAGCCAGTCATCTCTACACTGGTATTCCTGGGAGCATGAGCTGGTAGTAACATATTTATGAATCTTGGAAAAAAAAAAATGCAGCTTGAATGGGTGTTCATTTATGGGAATTCTGGGCACGAATAACATGAATGATTTCATGGTTGGACAAGGAAGATTGTGTCTTTGAGAATCTTCAGAAGTTAGGAATGACCTGCCTTGGAGGATTTAGAGAGTTCCCATTGGGCAGAGATGCCCTACAGAAAGTATGAAGGGTGAGCAGAAGGCTACTGATGTTCTGGGGTGATTAAAAAAGGAGATGGGAGATGTTGGAATCTGGACTAAGAACACTGTATTAGTTCCATCCTGTTTGACCTGGCAATGAGAGGCATACGAGATGTTAGAGACAAAGTTTAGAGAAGATCTGTGTCCCAAGATCAGCTGAATTTTGTTACTTCAGAGATTATAAAGTCTCTGAAGTGCAGAGAGAGAAGAGGAGGGAAACAAAGAGAAAGCTTGGAAGGAGGAGGGAGCTACCAATTGTCTGAGTTTTGCTGGTGTAAGAATCTCTTAGTGGGATGTTTGCTTACACTAATATTCTGCGAATGACCATAAAGGAATGGGAACAGAGGCACTGATACACTCAAGGTGAAGCTTGCTTGTGAAACTGCCTCCTAGAAGCTGGTGACAAGGTTGAAGCTGAAACTCAGATCTCCTGTCTTTGATCCCCGGGTTCTAACTCTTAAATGATGCTGGTTTCCATAGGTATAACACTTTGCAGGGAGAAGCTGTGAATCACACCGTCTGCACACACTGGAGTGAATCCCACTTGGTATTTCCTAAGCGTGAGAAGACATTAATTTGCCATTTTGCTCCTGCTCACTGAAAGAGAGAATTTGCCTTTCTTTTCCCAGTCATCAATTCTTTTTTTCTATCTGTGCACTACTCGTTTTGCGTAGGCTTCCGCTTCTTATCCTGGAGATACAAAGGAAGTGCTACTGTCGAGTCACTAACTGTAATGTTTCCTATTCATAGTCTGACTCTGTCTCACTTTTAACCCTAGGGCTGGGAACAATGGGCCGAGGCATTGTGACTTCTCTGGTCAAGGCCAATATACCTGTGGTAGCCCTGGAACAGAATCTGGAGTATCTGAACATGGGAAGAAAAGCTGTGATGCTCCTTTTGGAACGTGAGGCTATGAAAGCAGAGCAGGGTGCCCAACCCCTGGATTTCCATAACCCTGCACGTCTCCAGTTCACTGTGGACTTTGATGCGTTACGGGATGTCGATCTAGTCATTGAGGCTGTGTTTGAGAACATGGCACTAAAGAAGGAAATATTCCACAAGCTATCGGGAATCTGCAAGCCAGGGGCCTTCCTGTGTACAAACACATCAGCCCTGAACATCGATGACATAGCTTCTGCTACGAGCCGCCCACAGCAGGTCATTGGCACACACTTCTTCTCCCCTGCTCATGTGATGCGGCTATTAGAAATAATCTACGGCCACCACACATCCCCCACTGCCATTGCCACTGCTGTGCAGCTAGCCAAAGCGCTGAAAAAGGTTGGAGTGGTGGTAGGGAATTGTTTTGGTTTTGTTGGGAACAGAATGATGTTTCCTTATGTACAACAGGCAGTTTTCCTTGTAGAGGAAGGAAGCAGACCAGAAGCTGTAGATCAGGTTCTTGAAGATTTTGGGTTTAAGATAGGACCGTTCCGGATGTCTGATCTTGCTGGGCTGGATGTGGGCTGGAGGTCTCGAAAGGGCCAGGGCCTCACTGGGGCCTCGCTACCTCCAGGAACACCTGCCCGCCAGCGGCACGGCCATCGCTACAGCCCACTGCCTGATCTCCTCTGTGAGAATGGCAGGTTTGGCCAGAAAACTGGAAAAGGCTGGTATCAGTACGAGAAGGCTGGGGGCAGGATGGCCAGGCCAGATCCATGGCTTCACAACTTCCTGGCCCAGTACAGAGACACCCATCACATCAAGACCCGCTTTATAGACCAGGAGGAAATCCTGGAGCGGTGTTTGTTTTCCCTCATCAATGAAGGGTTTGACATCCTGGCTGAGGGAATAGCATCGGGCCCAGAGCACCTGGATGTAATTTATATCAATGGGTATGGGTGGCCAAAGCACAGGGGTGGCCCCATGTTCTATGCTTCCACCGTTGGGCTCCCTCGCGTTCTGGCTAAACTGCAGAAATACTCTGAGGCCCACCCTGACGTTCCCAGGCTACAGCCCAGTGCCTTTCTGAAAAAGCTGGTAGCAGCAGGGAACCCCCCCCTCAAAGAGTGGATGTCCTACCTCAGCCAGCAAAGCAGCAAGCTGTGATTTCGCTGATGCTGCTGTATAAATTCAGCGGAGGCTGATCTCATGAAACAGATGCTCTAATTGCACTGTCTTTTCCAATCAAAACCAAAGCGCTACAGGCTCATAAACAGTGTCAGTGACCTTCCTGGGCCTTTGCAGGGAATAACTGGCTGATGATTGATCTCAATCCCCCGCTTCCTGCAGGTAACCACTGCCGTCACCCACCCTTTCTCCTCAGCACCAGCCTCACCTGCCGCCTTTGCACATGGCTGTGCAAAGGCCCATCCCAGTTTGCTCTGCCTTCTGCCAGTCTGTCTTTGTGGAAAGGAGGGAACAGCATTCACATCCCACAAAGCAATTCAGGGTAGGAAGCAAGAGAGAGGGTCACATTTCACCTGAGACTGACTGCATATACCAGATCCTGCCCTAAATCTACCTCCCAGTTTGTTTGAGTCTTTCCCGTGCAGTCCAGCTCCACTGGATTCCCTGACTTTCCCAGGGACAGCCAGCTGGAGCCTGCTCCCTTCCCGCTGCTGGGGAAGAGACAGCACCAGGGGCACAGCACCTTTCAGAGGTAAAGGCTGGAGAGAGCTCGTTTGGGCAGAGAGCGAGGGGCAGGGCTGGTACCGTCCCTCCTCCCTGCTTCACACGAGACCGAAGAGCCACAAACCCATCGACCTCACTAACCTGCTCTGCCCTGTTGGCTCACAACTGGCCTTCTGCATCCAGACTGCATCCTCTTTTATCATTCTCCCCACCCGGCTTTGTCCAAGCAGAAACATCTTCTGGCATCTCTCGGGTGTGGATGTGTGTTGCCATCGCTCCCCCTGGCTTGCCTGCCCAGAGCTAGCAGTCCTGGGGCTCAGCATGCTCTAACTGACCAGGCTGAAACGTGGCCTGGCGCTGGCTGAGCTTTCACACTGGGAAGAGGGCACACGGAGAACATTGCAGCAGGCAGGAGAGGAGGTGGCTGATCTCTAGCAGGGAGCAGAGCAGGGACAGAGGGAGCCAAACAGGCCAGGCTCGATGCTTTGGGTCAAAGTCTCCCTTTTCTCATATCTAGTGAATGTATCTTCCAGTCCAGTGTGGGGAGTAGGTTGGTCTGGGTTTCCTTCTCAGGAAGATTACCATTGCATGCCTAACTTTCGCTTTTTATTTTAGTAAAAGTGCTTGGATTATCTAATGACAGATTATATGATATCATATGGAAAAGCAGAAAAAGGAAAATGTGCTTTTTCTTTATACCTACCTCCATCGCTTCTCTACACGGTAGAGTTTTCCTGTTTGTGGAGGGGTTTGTGCTTGAAAAGGCTGCATGCATCTTTTTTCTAAATATATCTTATTTTCCCCTTGGTCTACCCCTGTGTTTCAGTGGGTGCAAAACTGGGGGCAGGAAACCCTTCAGAAGTCACAAGCCTACCCAAACGCCTGGTTTCAGGGAGAATTTTTCTCCAGGACCAGAGAAAGAGCTACTGTAGGCCCAGCAAACTGCTGCAGCTTTCCCCGGGTCACTTGTGTGCCCCAGCTGAGAGCAATCCATCGCTTGCTCCGAGGTGAAGCAGAGCACTTCCACCCAGCAGCCTCCGCATGACACGTTACACAACAGCACTGGCTGGCGCTGGTGGCTGCCTGTCATGTCCTGCCGGACGGCTCTGGACACGATGTTAGCCCCGGCTAACATCCCCTCTCCTGTGCCTCGTTCCATGGTGTGTGCCCATGCTGGAGATGAGTTGGGAAAGGGTGATTCCCCCTGCAGCAGGAGTGGGCTGCAGGGGAGAGGGCATGTCCTTCCTCTGTAGGAGAGGTGCTGGTCTCCCGATATTGAGAGCCCGTGGTCAAAATGCCATTCCTCACCTGCAGCTCTTGTGTGCTGCTGCATCTGATGTGCCCACTCCCCTTCTCAACTCCCCTCTGAGAACAGAGGCTGTTCACACTAGTGATGTCTCTCCTGACAGAAGTTCATTTGTAAATTCACATCGTCCAAAGCAGCGCAGCATTGATTGATCTGTCGGCTTCGCATCCCAGCCACCCATCAGTGACATTGCCGGCGCCAAGAGGTCGCATCCGCAGCTCTGAGAGGGCGGGCGCAGGGCTCCCCGCAGCCGGCAGCGGAGCATGGGTGTCCCCACCTCTCGACTGCTCTGCTCCCAGCCAGGCGAG
>NW_010271579.1:27287-30650 GCF_000690775.1 Eurypyga helias
CCCGGCCCCGCAGGGCAGCGACCCGTGCGCGGCAGCCTGCTTCGAAGCCCTTGGCGTCTGCTGACATGCAATCTAATCAGAAAGCACCCGCCTGTTCTGGGAGCCTCGTTGGTAAGTTGTTAAAATAACAGCCCTGCAAAGATCAGCTCAAATATGCAGCGATGCCAGAAATATGCCCGTGAGTGAAATGTTTCTGCATTTAACAGGGAGAGAACATGGCCCCACGCAGAGGAGAACTTGATAACCACTTGGTGCAGGATTAGTTCTCCCACCTGTCTTTTTAAACCAGCTAACTATTTTCACTCAGCAAGAAAGTATCTGTTAAAAACGTTTTCCAGGTAAAACCATCCCTAGGGACGAGGAATGTCCCTGGCTCCGCTCACTTGTTGCAAGTCTGATGGTTCCGAGCTATGTGTGAGCTGAGGTTGTGCAGTCCCTCAGCACGGTGAGGCCTTGGCAACACACATTGCAGGCTGGCTCTAGTCCATCCTCAATCTTTGGGCCCAGCTTCTACTTTCATGTGAGTGCCTGGCTGCAGATCTGTGCTTTCTGCACGGCGGGGATGCTTACTTCCAGTGCTGAGGGTATTCGGTTTCAGCCCCGCGAGTACCCGTGGTCCCTCGCATGCAGCTGCAGAATTGTTAGATGTCTTTAATTAAGCCGGTGAACTCTGCCAGTGCAGCAGATGCCTCCATTAACTGCTCAGCCACAGGCATTTTGCAGAACAGTAAAGCATGGGAGTGCACCAGAGGAGAGAATTGCTTTAGCTTTGATCAGCATCCCCTGCAGCACTGGGCCTTCAAAAGGAGGCAGAAAGCTCCCGCCTTATGGCACGCTAAGAGCGTGTCCGAATTGGACGTGGCGCTCAAGCCTTGTCAGAAGCACCTACACCCATTCCTGTAGCCCATCGCTCACCTCCCTTCACGTCTGTAACCTGGCTCTCACAGCCCAGGCTGGGGCCGAGAGCAGCTCTGAGGCAAAACGCTGTGGGGAGAGAGGGCTTCGTGCCAGCAGGTGGAAGAGGCAGTTCTCCTGGGCTGGGGTCTCGTGGGAGCTGAGCTCCATCCCCTGTGTGCTGCTGGGGTCTCCAGGTAGCAGGAGGACAACAGGGCAGTGTCAAAGAACACCTGATTTTGCAGTTAGTTTCTCCTTTGCTTGCAGGCTGCTGAGCAAGGTCCTGAGTGTTTGCAGATTTCAGTGGGATTTCAGCAAAGCAAAGGCCCGTGAGCCTTGAGGAGTGATTTCGAACACTGGCTTTCCAGTGTGATCAACCCTGGAGGCATTTGACATCTACAGGCCTGTGGAGCGCCCCCAGTCCTGATGACCAGTGCTGAGGAAGGCTCAAAGGCCCTTGCTCGGAGCAGCCAGGCTCCGGGCTCCTGCCAAGTTAGGCCAAGTCTAACGGGTCCCATCCCTGAGGCAGGGCATCAGCCTCCCTGCGACCCTCTGCCCGCTCCAATTGGTTTTGTCCAGCCATCAAAAGCAGCCCCAGGAACGTCCCTTCAGCCTGGAACAAAGCTCTCCCTTGAGCTGCAGGCGGCCAGCTTGCTGAGAGGAGAGGTTGTAGCCCCCACTTGCACACCCCAGCACATGAGGGCATAAGCAGGGCTCCTCTGGCCCCGAGATGCTGGGAGGGGGGAGTGAAAGACTGCCCGGGACCACGTAAGGGTGAGAAGGGCAGCATCAGGCTAGGTATATGCTGGCTGCCCATGTGTGTTGCATTGGAAGGAGCCAGGTGTACCGTGGGTGAGCGTTCCAGCCCTCCCACTCTGGTGTCTGGCCCATCTGCCAGGCAAAGCACTCAGCCCTGCTCTTAGCAACCAGGGAGGGTGCAGTTCAGAAGGGACCGGCAGGACCATTTTGCATGGCCTCCGTCATAAGGCGGGCCAGAGGTTTCCCTCGGCGAGCCCCTCACCGTCCTGCTGTTAAACTCCATCCTCCAGCGCCTTTGCCCTGGGGGAAAGGGGCTGTGGGTGTGCAGTGGGCAGTGTTGCGTAAATGCACATGGCACACAGGGACAGGGCAGCGCACCTGGGCTGTGCTGCGAGTCAGGGACAGCAGCCAGGGCTCGTTCAAAGTCCCAGTGCAACTCTCTGCTCTGCCGTTACGACCCACATCCCTTGGTTTTACCCGTAAAGCACGGAGCTGATCACAGCGATACACCTGCAGCTGGGTTGTTCTTCGGCTCTTTCTGTTGGCAAGCAGTGAATGATTCTCTCAGCGCATCTTCATGGGGACACCTCTGGGATCTATCCCAGGGACAGACCCTAAAGGAACTGTCTGGGAATATTCTGGACAACACAGAAAAATAAGTGCTTTTTGACTCCTTCTGACAAAGAGCTGTTGGGTATTGTACAGTCTGCGAAAATGAGGTTTGATTTCTGTTCTAACAGAAAATGGACTTCAGCTCTCTTAGCACTGAGCAGAGGGGCAATAAAAGCACAATTTACTTTCAAACACGGCAGGGAAACAAGCCCACCGCTGCACTTCGGGAACCAAATAATGTAGCCGCCACTCAAGATCAACCCAAACTTTAATTTTGGCCTAACCGCTGGAAAAAACCAATGCATTTTCATATCATTATTAACCAAAACTCTATCTACTGCTTGTTTCACAAAATGGAAGACAAAGTTTATCAATGTTTTTATCATCACTGCGTGCTTAGAAGGAAAAGGTTTTCCTGATCAGACGAGTAAGCAGCGTGAAGACTGAAACACAAAACGAGTGGCCTGTGCCACAGCCTACGCGTGCCAGCAGCTCAGTCTCCTGCTCCATCGACGGGCGCTGCAGGGGCCCCCTGTGTCGCATGAAAGAGCTGAGAGCCAAGCGCTTGGAGCCCCTCGGATGACTTGTACCTGGTCACGTAAGCAAGCCCACGGGCCACCTTCTCACACTCCTCGGAGGCTGCCGTCTGGATGCAGGGGTGCCTGGATTATAGAATCATGGAATCACAGAATGGTTTGGGTTGGAAGGGACCTTAGAGACCATCCAGTTCCAACCCCCCTGACATGGGAAGGGACACCTTCCACTAGAGCAGGTTGCTCCAAGCCACATCCAGCCTGGCCCTGAACACTTCCAGGCATGGGGCATCCACACCTTCTCTGGGCAACCTGTCCCAGTGCCTCACCACCCTCTCTGGGAAGAATTTCTTCCTGCTACCTAATCTAATCCTCCCACTTTCAGTTTAAACCCATTACCCCTTGTCCTATCACTACAGGTCCTTGTACAGTTCAATAAGCCCGGCGGGGCCCAGAGCGGGCTCGGCATGCGCTGGCAATGCAGGGGGAGCGGGATGCTCCGGGCCCTGGGTCGCCCGGGAGTGCCTGGCACCCGGGCTGACATGGCTTATCCCCGCGGGGAGCC